>NW_009936793.1:0-54230 GCF_000696875.1 Nestor notabilis
GGTGGCTGCAGGGCTAGAAAGCGAAACTGCGTTTGGGAAGTGCTCCCCTGTAGCTGGGTGTGATGTGCTAAGGCTTCACAGTGAAACACGCCGATAGCACCGCGCTGTGCCGCACAGCAGTGCGGACAGGCGAAATCTGAAGTTAAGTGCTTGTTTTGCCACAGTGGGTGTGTTTTATAGCTGGTACTGGATAGCTGCTTCTGTTCTAACCAGTTTCGTTTCTGTTTGGTTTTACTCTAAGTGCTTGCCCTGAAGCATCTTATTACCCTTAATTGTCACTAGCATACTGGCCTTTTGAAATGAATGCTTTTCTTAATGAGAAAGCAAGGTGGTCCAGTCTCCAGCATTGTCTTGTTCTTAAATAATCTCAGCCAGTAGTTTATTTATTTGCCAGGTGTGATACCTTCTAATTTGTAGGCCAGTTGCTTGCTTTCCTTGGTAATTGTTTTATGAACAGTTGCTGTAAGTGAAGTTACACCTACCAAGCAGCTACAGCTACTTAAAATTTGCTTCGAGAAAAACATGGGGGAAGTAATCAAATACCAAACTTTTTCTTCATTCTTCCTTTAATATATAGCTAACTATCAATGCATTAAAACCCATGGCACAGTACTATTGTAGTATACCTTTGTGTGCAGTTACCCAGGTGCAGTCAATCATGTTTCCTTTTTCATTCTGCAGTCCTGATACCAGGTTTTTAATAACATTGAACAGAAAAGATGCTCTCACAGAAGATGAGAAAACCTTAGCTTCATATGGGATTGTTTCTGGAGATCTGATATGCTTACTACTAGAAGAAGCAGATGGACAACCCAACCTACCTCCTTCTTCTTCTGCTTCCCCCCTGCTTCAGAATGGTCATGAGCCATCCAACAAAAGTCAGGCCAGCACTCCAAAAGAAGGTCAGAATGAGGAGTCTGACCACCAGAAAGCTCAGGTGGAAGTTCAAAAGAGTGATGAGAGGGTAAGTACGTAAGAATTGCCCTGTAAACACAAGGCAAAAAAAAAAGGAAGTCTTCTCAGTGTCAGATGCTGTTCTATACAGTAGAGAATATCTTCAGAGTATTGACTCCTTATACTTGTCTGATACATAGCCAGTTATTTGGCTATGTATGTTCCCTGTTTATGTAGATGAAGAATTCTGACATCTTCCTCCGAAACTGTGGTTGAAGATGGCAAGAAAGTTTTGAAGTAACAGTCATTGTAGAAGAGCTCTGGAAGTCTGAAAATTTGTTTAACTGGGGCTATGTGCTTTGCTGTTAGTGAGAAAGGAAGTTCCATGGGTGGGTGGCCATGCCAGCCTCGTAAGGGTGTTTTATGCCACGGGGCATGGATATGGGGGAGAAGTAGCTACAGTTCCTTTAGACAGTTTTTTTCATGACCCTTCCGTTAGATAAATCTACTTACAGTTTTCATTCACCACTTCTTTTTTTTCTGTGGGTGGTTTTATCCGTTAATGTGATAATATGGTATGATTTTATTAGAAGGAAGGAAGCCACGATAAAACCACTACATTGATAATTTTTTCCCCAGCTATTTAAGCCTGTTGTGTTTCTAAGCAGCCCAAGTTATTCTGGTTACCTGCCATACATGTTGGCTAAATTTAAATAAATGGTGATACTGTAGTGAGTAAATTGCTCCTGTGCGTGTTGTAAAAATTCTAATGAAGGTTTAATACATCATCACTTTGTCTTCAGGTAGTATATTCAGTAACGTGACAGACTCTTTTATGGAGGGATTGCATTACAAATATCAAAAATCAGAGGGGCTATTTGTATAATCCTGGTCTCCAGCTGGGATACGAGAAAATGGAGGTGTAATGAATCTGTTCAATATGTATGGGGAAATAAGTACAGGAGACTTGAATAAGCAGGCTAGTAATGTTGATGTATATAGATGTCATTTTCTGAAGAGTTACGTTTTGCTTTCCCTTGAAGGCAGGATCCAGCCTAGAATTTCCTTCAGGATTAGTCCCAGAAGATGTTGACCTGGAAGAGGGTACAGGTTCCTATCCCTCCGAACCCATGCTGTGCAGTGAAGCTGCTGATGGTGAAATACCGCACTCCTTAGAGATGCTCTATCTTTCTGCTGAGTGTACCAGTGCCACTGATGCCTTGATTGTTCTACTACACCTTCTAATGATGGAGACAGGCTATGTACCTCAGGTAGGTGCAGAACCAAACAGGAGATTTCTTGGTCAGTATGAGAAAGCTGTGAAATACCATGGGAATGTGTGTGATACAGGATGCATCTGAAGATCTGCCGTTGTATGTCACAAAGTCATAAGAATGGTTTAGGTTGGCAGGGACCTTGGAGATTATAGAGTTCCAGTCTCTGTGTTAAGTTAGGCTTTGGTTCCGCTAACCTACAGAGGTGTCGTGCTTGAGTATCTGTGGCGGTACGTCTGTACTGTGTATGAATTCACCTTTTCCCCTAGATTTTCAGATTTGCATTGTATGTTTACTAATGTGTGGCTGAATATGCAAAAAAAGACTGTCTCATGGAAGATGTTTAAATTCTTGTGTCCTTTCTTGCAGTGAGGATGACTAAGTACGTGTGGGGGTCACTTTACGTGTCTGGTTGGCCAATACCAATTTAATAAATCTGCTAAGTTGATTGCATTCATACAGCCTGAAACACTATCTGACGAATATATTTGCCACTGGGAAGAATGTTCATGTCAATGAGTAGGCTTGGCAGTGGGGAAAATGATTGCTTTGCAGATTTAAGAGGAAAGATCGAGTCTATTTGCACTTGTGGTTTTGTTATCCCCCTCTGTGATTCCATCCTTTCATACTGAAATTGAAAGGAAAAACTGTTAGTCTGCTCAGATGTTCAAATTAATTTCAAGCTATGGTTCTTCAAGTCCTGTCAGACATCTGAAGTTCAGAGAAAAGGCGCAACAACATGTTTTTCATTCAGCAAGTTAACGTACATGCAGAAGTTGTCAGAATACTGGAATGGATGACAGAAAAGAAATAGGAGTAAGTGCTCGGAGAACAACCTTTCCTGTCAGAAACCGGGGCAGGACAAAAAAAATCTCTAAACTTCACATTAGATTTGCTATCGCTTTGGGGAAACAGTATGTAATCATAGATGGCTTGAAAGGGACCTTAAAGCTCATCCAGTTCCAACCCCCTGCCATGGTCACGGACACCTTCCACTAGAGCAGGTTGCTCCAAGCCCCTTGTCCAACCTGGCCTTGAACACTGCCAGGGATGGGGCAGCCACAGCTTCTCTGGGCAACCTGTGCCAGCGCCTCATCACCCTCGCAGGGAAGAATTTTTTCCTAATGTCTAATTTAAATCTCCCCTCTTTCAGTTTAAAGCCATTCCCCCTTTTCCTGTCACTACATGTGCTCATATCTTGTAATTATAGTCTGTGTCATAATGTGCACTGGAACTAAACTAAGAGTTGAATTGCAAGCATAATTCTGACATTTCCTAACCTTTAATCCTATTTTTTTTATTTTTTTATTTTTTTTTACCCTTCAGTCTTGGTATGCGGCTGAAGTGTGTCAGTGTGTTATCTCTTTGCATTTTTAGGGGACAGAAACCAAGGCAGTATCTATGCCAGAGAAATGGAGAGGGAATGGTGTCTATAAACTACAGTACACGCACCCCCTTTGTGAAGAAGGTTCTGCTGGTTTGACTTGTGTGCCTTTGGGAGATCTTGTTGCTGTTAATGGTAAGTTAGTTGAGTTTTTATTTTAAGTTAGCTTGAGTGGATACACACTGAATGTCACCACTGTTTAGTGAGAGAAAACTTAAATGTGCTTTTGTGCACGCTGTTTAGAACTGTAACTTGATGATCGGTGTTGCTGAGGTCAAGAGCTGGCACTTCCTAATGCTGATGGCATTTCCTGTCTCAGTGTTAACTGCTTCTCTCCCTCTAATCATAACAGATCAGTCGTTAGGGGATTCAGCTGTCCTTTTCATTGCAATGTTGTAGAAATCTTTTTCTTGTGTCATTTCATAGGAACTTTGATATACGATGGCAAATATTAAAAGTAGGTTTGCTACAGTATTTTGTCATATCCCATGTTCTTTGCAAGACTTATAAACAACTTATAGACTATTGATTCTTTAGCTTTAATGTTTAATTTTTTTCCGTAGCACACTAACCATGGTCTAATTTTTTGAAGCAACTTCCATATCACTTGGTGGGGGTATTTTTGTCTTTTTTACCTTTTTCATATTTTATTGAACATTAGAAAAATTCCACATTTTTGCAGAACTAATATTAAATTGGAACTTGATTCTAATTTCAAGGTATCCTAATTTTTTTTCTCCCCATTTATATGTAAAATTTGTAACTGGTTGTGCCTATTTGTATGAGTACTTATGTTTTTCCCAGAACATACATGCATTCTAGTCAAATCGTTCTAACCAAGTGAGGTTAAGGTTAGTTTTAGGACAGGGTTATAGCTACTATGCATATAGTGTTCATATAGTAAGCTTGTTGAGTCTTTAGCTAGTATTTCTTTAATGACTGGGTTATAATAATGGCTCTCTGTATAGCTTTTATAGCTGTGTTACATCTCTTCCCATGTGATAAAATTGTTGAAGGCAGTGCTTGGTTTCTGTCAAGATCTCTGTGTATTCCCTGCTATTTAAGTTCCACGTTGTTTTTCTGGAATTTTTATTTGTCTAGCTGCTTGCTATTAGTTGCATATCTTCCATGAGGGGATCTGCTGAGGAGCAAAATTGAACACCACCAAGGAGTAAGGCACTAATGAAGTGGTCTTTGTCATCTCGCATGTGTTTTAAATTTTGAAATGTCTTTTCTTCTTGTATTTGCAGCAACATTAAAAATCAACAAAGAGATTAAAGGTGTTAAGAGAATACAGCTATTGCCAGCATCCTTTGTTTGTTTTCAGGAGCCAGGTATGATTGAGTTATGATACTTGTAGTAGTAAACTGAAAAGTAAAGAAGTGACGCAGTGGGTAAAGGTGAACTTCAGTAGAGGAATGAATAGGTACAGAATAGCAAAAAAAAAAAAAAGAATAAAAATGTGGTCACCTTTTAATTTAGTTACAGCTTTGTGTTAGAAGAAATTCAGGTTGTATCTGTTTACTCACATTTTGTTGTTAAAACAAGTTAAATTTGTTAGACTAACAGTGTGAGGAGAGAACCTTGCAAAGCCTGAGTCATCCATTGGCCCATATACTTGTTATTTACGAGGTACTAAGTCCATATGTGGATCTCTGGGACAACAGTGCTGCATTATACCCCCCTTTAAGCCTGGCAGCTCAGGACTTCAGAGGCTGATAGTCCCTACACTCTTGTTTTGGCACCATAATTGTTACATTCTTTTTGCCAGAAAATGTGCAGACCACATAGGTGTCTCCAGAATACCAGAATTAGAGGGAAAACTAAGGTGAGGGAGGAGAGAAGGTCAGATAGATACTGTGTCCTTGTGAGTACAGACCCAACTAGCCTTTTGTTCTCTCAAGTATATGAACAGCTTAGTAGCAGTTGAGGCTGACTCAGGGTCCTGCACTGTGTCCTGGGTGGCCCCAGCTGGTGATGTACAAGTCTAGCTAAAAGGCCTTGGAAGAATTAACTGAGCGCTGAAGCGTATCTGGTGTAATGGTGGAGTCTTCTGGCTCCAGCTTCCTCAGAGAACAGAGTGGAAAACCATTCCTGTCAAAAAAATTAATATTTGCAGTGTTTACAACGTAGGCGCATGTTACATGCGAGCTTTGACATCTGACAAAGGAAGCTCTGACAGCTTCAGAGTTGGTTTGTTTCGGAAGAACTCAAGTATTTCTTTTAATGGTGCTTTTTAAGGCCAGAAGAAAGCCTCACCTGACCGTGGAACTGGTCTGTAGTTTGTCAGTGAATTACTTATTGCATGATCATTACATTCTAACTGCAGAGCTGTTCTTGTCAAGATTACAAGCGGGTTACAGTTCTGCTTATAAGAAAACCATAATTCTTCTGCTTTTACATAATTCTTGCATTATAACCTCCTGAAGTTAAGCTTTTTACCTCTCTTCTTTTGATAGAAAAGGTTGCAGGTGTTTACAAAGATCTTCAGAAAGTATCCCGTCTCTTTAAAGACCAGTTGGTTTACTCTCTTCTGGCGGCTGCCCGACAAGGTAGGAGAACATATTTACAATTTGAGATGGTACTTAACTTTTGAGGATGGAAGGAAGGGGGTCTATCTGAAGCCTTGAAGGAAGAGTGTTAGAAACAGCTGTTCAGTGATGGGTATATAAACAGTAAGCATAAAATAA
Organism: Nestor notabilis; assembly: GCF_000696875.1. NCBI lineage: Eukaryota > Metazoa > Chordata > Aves > Psittaciformes > Psittacidae > Nestor > Nestor notabilis. Next base: position 6,243 of record NW_009936793.1, read on the forward strand.
TCTATACATTCTAAAGAAACTGTGTTAATCTTTGGCTCTCAGGGAATGTTAATATAATGATAATTTCCTGGGTTTAATTTTTGATTGCTCTGGTCTCACTTAAGAGACTGAAGTGGAATGACTGTTTTCCACATTCAGTGATGAGAAAAATCACATCACAATAATTTTGTGGCAGTAGTTTTGATCCATTTCTTTGGCAAAGCAGAAGAATTTATATTGCATCATATTTGGAATAACCTTCTCGGTAACAGGTCATTGAGGGTTTGGAAAGGATGGTAGGAAGTAACCCAAGCTGGTGTTTGTGCAGCAGTAGGAAGCCAGGCTTTCTCCGCGTACATATTGCCATGAAAGTTCTCAGCTTTAAAGACTATTCAGTAGAATTCCCTCTAGACTTCAGTGTGGGAAGGTTTTGTGTGAACTATGTGCTCTGTATTTAATGTGTTTTTTGTGGGCTCATGAAATTGGGCAGGTCTTATTTTTGTTGTTGTTAGCTATCCCTTTGTTAGGTGTGTGGAATGTTTCTGAGGCTTAGTGGCCAATAGTAGTCAGTATAAAGTGCCATCTGCCCTATTTCGTGCTCTCTGTAAATGCAAAAGATCTGTTTTAAAAGAAGTCATGTCACAGTACTTTTAAGAAAGTTGATGTAACTCAGGCATCAAAGGGAAATGATTTAAGCCAAAGATTATAATGCCCTTTCTTTTAGGGCCTTTAGAAATAGAGTAAACTCTGCACTGCTTATGTAATGCTTCTGTTTTCTCCACTTGGTAGCTCTGAACTTGCCAGATGTGTTTGGCTTAGTGGTCCTCCCTCTTGAGCTCAAGCTTCGGATTTTCAGACTTCTTGATGTCCGTTCACTCATCTCTCTTTCTGCTGTTTGCCGTGACCTTTACACAGCTACAAATGACCAGCTTCTGTGGAGGTTCATGTATCTGCGAGATTTCCGAGGTAATGCTGAGATGCGTTTTTCTAGTTACATTCTCATGTGAACAGAGGGGTTAGGTCTGACAGATTTTGATAAGAGCAACCACTTCTCATTTTTAAACGCTGTGAGTAAATGCAATCATTTGCGATGCTGACCGTACAGATGGTCAGGTGCAATTCAGGTGGATGCACAGTTTTCTGTCAGGAGAACTGTTGGCAGTCAGCTGAGCCATTAGTGGTGGACCACATAGTTCTTCCCGTTGTGTGGTGCAGACTTCCCTTGTTTTCATCTTTTTCCCTGGCTACCTTGGTGTACCAGCTGTTGCAGGTATTAGGAAGTGAATATAAATTCCTGCTAGAGTTTCTTACAAGATATTGAAGAAACAAGGTGATCAGAGGAAGCGCTGTCAGAAATCAAAGATGGGACAGTGTTTCCGGGGGTTTCTCTACTTAGCAACTTTGGAGGTGATGCTTTATGTACAGTAGGTGTGCAAGTAGATTACCTGTTGAATGGTCCTGGAGCTTTATATTTTTTTTGAGATGCTTTTGTCTTTATAAAAAATGTATTGACCAAAAATGTTTTTTTTAATCTCTTGGTTCTTTTGAGTTCTGACAAGGCTGTGAGCATCTGTAGCATCAATACTACTTAAAACCAAAACAGATTGCTCTTCTTAATTTTTCACTTCTCATTGTAGATCCTATTGCAAGGCCTCGTGACACAGACTGGAAAGAAGTAAGTGGCTTTTTTAATATAATCTCTTGGAGGTTAGTCTCCATGGGCTAACTTGAGAATAAAGCAAAGGCTTTGGGAGGTAGTTAAGTTAAATTTTAGTTTAAAACTGTGGTGTTCTGTGTACGTGTTGAGTTTTGGTTGGAGTAGGAGAACACAGCATCAACAAGTTGTAAGATGCATGACCAAATTGTGTGTTAGAGGTCTTCCACTGATGCTGTGTTTGGCCTTTGGGAGGTGGGGGAGTTGCTGCAGAACTGAACGCTATTGCTGAAGCTGGAATGCAAAGCAGTTTCAGAGCTTTAAGATGTCTTTGTTTCTGTCTGCAGCTATACAAGAAAAAGTTGAAACAGAAGAAGGAGGCCCTGAGATGGAGGCATATGATGTTTTTGCCCCCTACACCACATCCAATCCCCTTTCATCCCAACCCATTCTATCCTAATCCCTTTCCTCCCAACCCATTCCCATCAAACCCAATCTATCCCCCCATGATCATTGGTGGAGAATATGATGAAAGACCAACGCTTCCATATGTTGGAGACCCAATTAACTCACTCATTCCTGGCCCAGGAGAAGCACCGGCCCAGTTTCCTCCATTCAGACCACATTTTGACCCAATTGGTTCTCTGCCAGGAGCAAACCACACACTTCCAGGACGAGCTGGTCCCAGTGACAGGTTTCCACCTAGACCCAGCCGGGGCCGCCCCATGGACATTCGCCGTGCATTCATTTGATTGCTGCATTTTCCTTCAGTGAGTTTTCTAGTCCCTGAGCTTGCTTTCTAACTGCAGGAGATTGCAAATCCCAGGCACTAACATCTGCCTTCTCTTCTGATTGTAGCAAGAACACGCGTGCATGGTAATGTTTCAACCACAAAGGCTGGGTTTGTGTTATGCTCTGGTAGTACTGTACCACCTGGCACTAAGGTCTATTTCACAGAGCTACAACTTAGGACAGTTTGTTTTGCTCTTCCCTGCCACCCCCTTTGCCCTTAATCATCTGTGAAGTGCTACTTGGAGACCAGAAGGATACCGGCCAAATAATTTGCTGCATCAGATAAAGAGCACTTTAAATACAAACCCTATACTTGTTTGTCTCATTTGAAGAGTTTTATTAAACTGCCAGGAAAAGTTATTTTAAATCTGCCTGGCTAATAATCTTTAACAAAGAAACGTACCATGTTCCACGTAGAACAGGATGCTGCCACTGTTATGGTAGATGTGGGTTTGGAAATTTTCAAAGATGTTTCCTTTTTCGTTTAATGTTTTATTAGGTAAAAAGCATTTTTGTATTGTTACTTAATACACAAAGAATACAAGGATGGGGTTTTCTTTACATTGGAAATATTAGAACACAAATCAATTTGTTTTACAAACAACTGAGTAAAGTCATGCTACAGTGCAACTCAGAAGTCTGAACAGAAGCAGAGCAATTTTACAAAGAACCAGCAGCAAAACTTGTCTTCTTCCTTGACTTTACAAATGGAGCTGTAATACATGGCTGCACTTCTGTGTGTGAACTGAAACTGGTGCAAAAATAAATCTTTCCTCCTGCCTAACTTAAGGAATTGAATAGGTTGACCCGGTTGCAGTGGAGATGGGATCCCAGCAGAAGTGGAATCAATTCTCACTTTACTGCAGTAAATACCATTTAATTCTGTTACTTAAGTATCAAAATATATCTTGCCAAGAGGAAATGTGTTGTAGCAATTTATGAGCACCTTTCAAGTGTTGTCTTATTAACTAATGAGCAACTAACAAGACCCCTGTTAAAGTTGCCTGATCAGATCTGCAGGCTGATGCTGGAGCTCAATTAAAGGAAGACTGGAATGACTAAACTTTGCTAGAACTTCTCATTTCTTACATATTTTTTTAAGATGGAGTGACCTCAGTGTTCCTGTAAATGTAAATTGTACTGATGACTGTTGTGACAGCTGATACCATTTTCTAAAATATTTTTGAAATTCCAGTAGTGAAAATGGAATGACACTTCCTGTTAAATACAAGCTATTTAATGAGTAATACGTGCTTCTTCAGGTGATGTTTTAGTGATTAATCATCTTGTTTTGTATAAAATCAGTTGACTTTAGTAGGGCCAGGAAGTTTTTGCTATTAACTCCAGTGGAAGTAAAATACAATACCTTATTTTGCTGTCAGAAGTTGTATTGCTTCTTTCTTCCCTTTTCTACTTCACAGCAATGGCATATCAGTGCAAATCCTGCCATAATTAAGCACTTAAGAATCTGGGGATGCTGGTTTCCCTTCAGTACCAAGATCAGCTTTACTTTTTAGCATTTGCCTGCAGTTGAATTGCCTTGTTCCAGTGGAATTTTGGCTGAAATCAAGTGTATAGTCAGGCCTCTTAGAGCTTGCAGTGATTCTTTTTATTCCACTGACTATAAAAATGAAAAGGGAAATCTGTGCTGCATTGGTTTTGCACCATTTGTCCTTGTGGTGAGTGCTTCAGAAATGTGTACATAATACTCAGATAAGGTTATACAGCTTTAAGGGATAATTTGTAACTTGCTCTTCACTTTTTTCAAGCAGTTTCTGGGAACAATGATCTCTGTGTGTGTGTGTGTGATACGTTAATTTTGTCATGCCAATGGTACTGATGCCTTGATGACAATTGCATCGCTTGCTCTGCTAGTGTGCCCCATGCTGCTTTGTAATTGGGCCCTCTCTGCCGTGAAGACATTGTCATACATCTGCCAGGCTGATGCCCTAGCTTCTGTTTACCCTGGATTTTGTCATTTGGATGTTTGTTTTTGGAGAAATGAGCTTAACCTTTTTAAAGATAAACCACTAAGTGACCTGAAGATATTCCTTCCCTTTCTTCATTGTTGTTTCACATTGTAGTAAGGTTATTGCGGGCCAAAGATAAAGGGATGTGACTTATTCTAATGTCTTAGGACCAACAGTATAAAATTAGAAGACTAAATATAGGAAATACTTGAAAACTAGCTGTTGTTTTGTTTTTTCACCAGCTCCTAAGTCAGGTATACATGTCATTGCTGTTTGAGAAGAGAAATCACAAAAGGTGACATGCCAGAAGGTGGGTGTTTCTTACCTGTACTGTTCACCTATATCCAGCCCTGTTAAGGTTGCTACTAACAGTCACTTGGAAATAAGTAACTACAGTCCTTGGCTTTTCTACTTATTGTTTTATCTTCTTCATGAAACTTAAAGCAACTAGATGAGGTAACTGGGACTTAATGTAGGGGGTAAGGTCTTACATACATGCCTGACAATAGTGAAAGGGGAAAATAACCACTGCAGTTACAAGCAGGATTGCTGTTCTTCTGAGCCTTAGCTTTATGCAAGACTTGTAGTTACATGGGAATATGTGACATTCCTCTGGAAATACCACACCTAGGTATTACAAGAAAGTTTGTGTTTCTCAGGCTGTATCTAAACAGCAAAATAGAAGCTGATTTTCCAGGTGGATCCAGCTCCTTGGGCTGGATCCAAACAAATTATTAATGTTTCCTGGCTCCCAGGTGAAGAAAATTAAGGCATGCAGGACAAAAGGGAAGCTCTGACCAGATGCTCCATTTTCACAGCTGTGTGAGAAAGATCCCAAGGCTTGTTGTGGGGCATTGTCTGCCCTGTGATTTAAATGTAAGTTCTATTCACTGACTTTCCTGTTGCCTTCTTAATGCCCCTAACTCCAGCTATTATATTTAAGTACCTGAATACCTCTTGGGTACACCTTAGTTCCCCATTCATACAAACAGAGAATATACCCTTTGTATTCCTCTGTCCCTTGCTTCATTAGACTATAGGGATTTTAGAATAGGAACCTTGTCCCAAAGGTGATAACCCAAATATGTGATGATGCATTTGTGAATCTCCTGCTAGCCACACATCTAGTATGTGAGCATCATAGTTGTAGATTGAAGTGTACTGTTGGAACATTTATAGAACACAGTATAGAGTTTTCATCATTTTGATTTGGGAAGTTGACTCAGTGTTTTCATTAAAGCACTTTCTGTGGCTAGAACTGAAGTTGCTTTTCAGGATCTGTAGGAGTAACCAAACTAACCTGAGTGTGCCTGTTGCTCTCACTTGTTTTTGCAAGCTGGAGCTAGGAGGATGGGGATGCCATCCTGTTTGCTTGTCCCTAGAAAGATGACAGCTAGGAGCTGAAGGCAAATTAAGAGATCTGAGCCACTGCTGGGTGTGAAGTCAACAGTGCTATCCTGTTACTGTGGTCTGTTGGAGCACAGCCGTGCTGTGTTAAAATGCAGCATCAGCAAATGATCCAACCATTGTGGTTTTGGCGATGAACTAGAGTCAATTTACGGGGCTGTGCCATACTAGTCACTAGCTACTTATTTTTTGTATAGATTGTGTTGGTGAGAGGCATAAAAAGATCCAGGGGATAGAGCAATTGAGGATTCTGGCAGTAAACTTCTATTTCTTTCATTATCTCTGGTGACTGTTTAGTAGGAAAAGGCATAAATCATGCTGAGGGAAGTGTTACAGAAGGAAATCCTCTCCCTCCAGGGTTGTATTACCTCCTCTGCATATAGTGGAGCTGGTTAATCTGCTATTGATTTTGCCAGTGGGACAGTGCTTGCTCAAGGCCATTTGTCACTCTTACTGTTCCTGGAGACTGCAGAACAGCAGGGTCTGTTTTTTTTCTGAATGACATGTATTTATGATTCTACATTGTAAACTGCTTAGCAAACCTGGAAGGACAACACAGAACTGGGAAAAAAGAAAAAAGAGATCAGGGAATCTGGTGGTTCTGTAATACTGAACTTGAGGTATAAATCATTGATCCAGATGAGTCTCCTGAGAGCCTTCCAACCTGGAAAAGCTATGCTGTTACTAGCCTGAAAGTGGTCACAGGTCACAAAAGCCATTATACGTGTGAAGGCCTGCTCAGGTGTAGGTCATACAAGTTCCAGATGACTGCATTGGATTTAGATGTTAGTTACAGGTGCTATGCATGAAGGAATTGCTTGTTTGGCTTTATTCCCACCAGTGAATCATAAGATCCAAGTTGGCAAATGCTGCTGGTGCTTTGCGGATCTCCCTGTTTAAGTGACAGCAAGGATCTGTACCATTGGCTCAAATGTTTTTAACTTACTGATGTCCTGCCTCCTGGAGCATTCTGAAGTGCCATCAAAGTGAAGTTGCTAAGGGAAGAGCAAAGCCTGAAGTCTGGCCTGGGAGCTGTATGCATGGTATGTGACTAAAGTAGTGGACAAAACTTGAAGGAAATTTGAGGAGGTGGGATGGGGGCTGGCACCTGCATTAGGTGTGTTATAAATAGAGCACAGTGTAAGAGGTGGGTTCTCAGCTGGTAGAAATTGCCATAGATATATTGATTTACCCAGGGTGGGTTTTTTCCAGTCATGCTTGTGTCATTCTTGGTTTGGTTTGGTTTTTTTTTGCCTGGTTCTAGTATACTTGGCAGTCCTGGAGTAAAGGTTGGACTTTATGATCTTAAAGGCCTTTTCCAACCTAGCTGATTCCATGATTCTATGTGCTCATACGCAGCTTCATTCTTACAAAAGCACACCTACCAAAGATCCATCTCTGTCTTCTCCAGAATAAGTCTTGGATGTGGTCAGGGAGGACTTACACTGCTCATTACCTGCTTGGGACAATCCCAACGTGCCCTCCCATGGCTTGGTGTGTCTGGATGAACCCCAGTTCATCTTATTTGGAAAGGATAGTTTGCCTGTTCTATTGTACGTTTGTCACCTTGCATTCATTTTTGCAGTCTCCCTAGTAAGTCAATGGGAGTTCAGGGAGGGAGACAGGATTTCACTCCATCTCTCTGTGCGTTTGGTATTATGGAACACTCAGCACACAAGTATGTGCACTTCATCAGCTCTGCTATTAATTAAGCATGTTCCTGGGGGACACACTTAGCCAGATGTGACCAAGTCACTAAAGTGCTTGGAGTTTAGCTGGGTTTTGTCGGAATTTGTGTGAACTGTGCATGTGAATTCTGGTGTTTCCAGGGCAGGGGAAGAAGTTGTTTTTTGCGTTGAAGGCCCATTTCTCAGGTTATTTTTGAGCTAGGGCTACAGGATTAGAACATGACATTTTTATCTCAGAGCTCAGCCATCACGTGCAGGGGACACGAACGCAAGGCATGAAACAGAGATGTTTTATCTGTTACGAGCAGAATGATCTGGAACAAACCAGCAGTCCATCTGGATGACCTGCTCATGTGATCTTTGGCGCTTAATGATGCCTGGTTCTGTATTTAACTTGAAATGTTGTTTTGCTCTGAAAAGTGACTTTTTATAAAGTTGGTATCATGAAGTTTCACTGTTCACTATGTCTCCATGCTCAAGCATGCTTACTTTATCAGTCAATGAATAGTTATTCTTGACTCCATTTTTGCACATCTGTTTCTGAAGTAAGCCTGTATTTTTTCAGTTATTGGGAGTTAGCAAATTGTACTATCTACAAATCTAAGTAAAATCTACTTTGTGCTGTCATAACTGTTGATGAGGGAGGGGTTAGCAAGAGTAAAATTTGCTTTACAACTTGGTCGTTTGAACAGATGTGATTCTGATTATGCACAAATACCCCAATGAAATAGTGCCACTTTTACACAGTCACTTTTCAGACCATTATTATTAGAATGTTTTCTTTGTATTAAAACAAATACAGTTTTCCAAATTCCATTTACCCAGGTGTTAGTTGTAAATCGCTGGGTGCCATTGAGCGTGTTACAGGATGACATCAGGTATGCTGATACGAAGAGTGAGGGCTGGCAGAAGCACAGCTGCAGGGCTGTTAATCAGAAAACAGGCTTGCAAATGATTTCCTCAGGTTGCGGATGGTCTCAGCTTTTGCTTCATCTTCATTGGTGTTTCCCCGCTGAGATGATTCAGATATGCTGAAGGTGTTTGTCAGGGACTGCGATTTGCTGAAATGGAAAGCAGAGTTCTGACTCAACAGGAGAAGGTGGTAGTTCAAAGCTGGTGACTGATGCTTTGTGTTCCATCGCATAAATTCAAGGATGAAAGGTTAGCAAGGAGAATCTCCATATGCTAAGACATCCAGGAATGGGGGAGGCGTGGGGTTGTGTATGTGGAAGAGGATGGGACATGGGCAGGTAGCTCCAATATCACAGTCCACACTAGTGTTTATGAAAACATCTGACTAAAAGTGTTCAGTTACCATTTGGTGCAACTGTTATGAGGAATACTTAAGTCATTTTGCTACTACTACGGAACAATGGATTCATACTGAGGGTCACCTCTGTCTTTATCAGTTGTACCATGATTGATGGTCCTGTCCTTTCAGATGTGAGAACATGAGAGGTTTGGCAAGTTGGCAGACATGTCACCTGCAATGTGTATGCTGTTGCCTGCCCTCCCTGGCATGTCTGCTCTGACTGTCAGCTGTGTTATCCATGTCTCTTGGTTGGCCACACTGCCCCTGCTGGGTGTGTATTTGCTAGTGTTTGAGTTCTGTGCTTAAATTATGTGCTTTTGAAGTAAATCTCCCAATTTTCCCCAATACCATGCTTCATCACTGGGTGGTTTCTCCTGGTCGGTAACAGGCATTCAGCATAAAACCAGACCCTAAATTAAAGTACCTGAAATATGTATAGTGTGGTGACTGCATCCTGAGAACCAGCATTTTCATTCTTAAGTACACTGCTCTTGGTTTGTCTTGCTAATATAGACATCATCACTGAGAGCATGTTCCAGAACATCACTCTTCTGCTGCCTAGAAACTGTCTTCTCATTCCTAGCCTACATTTTGTTCTAGTGTGTACCAATTTGCTCTTATCAACTTGTCAACTTTTTGTCAACACTGAACATTATTTTGCCCATCTTTCCTGCCATGGTGCCAGCCACATATGCTCCATGGAGGGTGGCATCAAAGGCTGCTACCAAACATCCACAATAATTCAGTGGTATGCTTTGCTCCAGAAAAGCTACTAAACATATAGTCACCATCTGGAGTTCTTTGTACCATAGAATCACAGATGGTTTGGGTTGGAAAGTATCTTAAGATCATCTAATTCTAACCCTGCTGCCATGGGCAGGGACGTCTCACACTAGACCATGTCGCCCAAGGCTCCATCCAACCTGGCCTTGAAGAGGGCCAGGGATGGAGCATTTACCACTTCCTTGGGCAACCTGTTCCAGTGCCTCACCACCCTCACTGTAAAGAACTTCTTCCTTATATTTAACCTGAACTTCTTCTGTTTTGGTTTGAACCCATCACCCCTTGTCGTATCACTACAGTCCCTGATGAAGAGATGAACAGACCCTCTCTGGCATCCTTGTACCAGCTGAGGGTACTTTTTGACAGCCTTATCCTAATATCTACAGATATTATCAGTTTAACAGAGCACCTACTTCAGATGTGGGTGAGGGGTGGGTTGCTGCTTGGACGTTTCAGTGGGGCTTGGCTGGCTAGGAGCACGCCCTTGAGCAGGAGGTCTAGGCTGCTGCGGAGGGAACACGCCTGGCTTGGGAGCCTGGACTGGAGAGGACCCACTTGCTGATCGGACTTGCTGTGGAGATCCAGGTGACCTCTGCTGCTGAGGGGAAGTGGACTGGGGGCTCTGGGGCTGCTGTCCTTGAGGAGAGAGCCGCTGCTGTGGAGGTGCGTTTGTCCGTGGAGGCTGAGATCCCTGAGGCTGGCGGGGGCCACCTGAAAGGGACATGTAGGCATAAACATGAGGGATTGCACATGGTGAGCAAGAAACAAAGAGCATCTGTATGGAAAGATGGGGTTTGCTAAGGAGGAGACTCTGCAGGGTAGCTTCATGCAGAAGGATAAGGGAAAACCTCTTACACACCTAAAACTGATGGCATCCCCTTGTCCCTAGAGCTGTCCATTCCTCTACCTCCTTCAGCAGTAAAGAAGCTCTGCCATTCTCCCCAAAGGGAGTGTGCTGTACTCAGTGTGCACTCAGTGTGCTGTACTCTTCCATGCAACTAATATTTCTTAGCCTTTGCAAGCGCTTCCTGCGTTGGGAAAGAAGAGCCACTGCAGAACCAGCTCTATGCAGGAAATGAAAGGTGAATGTGCTGGTTTGTGTCAGCAGTCCCTTCACGAGCCCTGCAGTTTGGTGCGAGACTGCACACCCTATCACTATCCATACATCTGTTCCAGCATTATCATCAGGTGGCGTTAGCTGTATTGATAGCAGACTCTCAAAACTGAAGAGGATGTGGAAAACAAATGGATGTGACATGAGGAATTGCTGGATATGACAGGTAACAACGTGAGAAACTGAGAGAAGTTACAGAGAGCATTGTTAGGGCTGGCTGGATTTCACGGGTGGTCAAGGGGAAGGTATGTCCATAAAATACTTCACAGGGAATTGAAGGGGAGTATTGGAGATGGGTGGCAAGGCCAACAATTTGTATCAGTAATGCCAGGATTACATTGATGTGTTTGGTATCAGAAATACTGAATTTTGGATACAGCAAAACTGTGACCAATGAAGAAAAGATAATCAGAGGTGGATGTTAATTTGGTAGGAGATTGGAGTGAAGAAAGGAAGGTACAAAAGTGAACTGACTGGTTGGTGTGGTCTGGTTACCCGTGGGGCAGCCCCCTGCTTCTTAATCTCAGCATAAATCAGGACAATAAATCACACCTGTTGTTCTGACTGTGAGACAAACCAGCTCCTGCTGTCAGGAGGAGCTGGTGGTGTGCTCTTGCTGACAGGGACAGATGGATCAAGGATCCTGGCATCACTGCATTGGTGCCTGCCCCAGGCCTGGCAGCACTAGCATGTTCCCATCACTTCTTAACACTTATGGCTACTACAGTTTTGTGCAAACACGAATATACTCTATGCCCAGAGTCCTGCTCTAGTGCCAGTCCATTTGGCCTTGTTTGGCTGAGCCATGTCCTACCAGCAGTATCAACTGGATCTGTATCAAACTTTCATCCACTTTCTGAGCTGCTGTGGAATACGACAGCATCTGCTTTAACAGCACACTGAATTTACTGCCTGCTTGTCAGTGAATTGGAACAATGAGTGAAACCTTTATCCCGATAGCTTCTATTTAGAAGGCAGACTGGTAGGTCTTACAGTCTGCACTGTCATGGGAACCAAAGAATGGTACCTTGAGGAGGAGGCCGTGGTTGGGACAGTTGTCCAAGCTGAGGTCCAGTCTGAGATTTCATTGGTGCAGGCTGAACTTGTGGAGGCTAGAGGGGAAAAAAAGCCATTCCAGTTAATACAGAGTCCCCAGAGAGAAGCCTTGAGGTAATACAGGAACTGCGGAGTCATGAAGTGTTCCTTAAATACACACACACACACATGCAGCATCTGGCTGGTAAAATCTTGTGGGACTGAAATGGAGAGCTGAGTAATAAAGAGCACAGAAGTTGTTTGCTCAGAGGGAATAACAATGCAGTTACAGTTCAGAATATTTTTTAGGCAATTGGGAATTACCCAATGTATCAGGCCTGAGGGGGTCTCTTAGTCCCATCTCCCATTCTGGACAGTTGCCAGCACCAGATGTTCCAAAGGAAGGTGGGATGAACCGTGGAAACATCTATGGAGTAATCATCTCTTTACCCTAAGGGGTCTCCTCTTGATTGCTAATAAGCAAGGGCCAGCTTCAACTGTGACACATGAAGCTTATTATCTGCTCCACAAAATCTTTGCAAAAGTTCCAGATACCTTGTTTTGCTATTTACACCCAGGCCCTTTGAGTCTTGTCAGCTCTCAGCCCCAGTGCCTTTCCCATTTCTTAACTCCATCGCTTTGTTCTGAGTTTTGAGAATACTTCTCACAACCTGCCCTTCCTAGGCCATTCATTATTTTGCAAACCTTTACTGCCCTCTCTCTCGTTTACCTCCTTTCTAAAGCCAAGAGACTGAATCCCTTCAGTCCTTCCATGGGAATGTTTCCAGGCCCCTAGTTGTTTTCATCACCCTCTTCTCTTTCCCAGCTTTGTGATTTCTTTCTGCAGATGCCAGAGGCAGGTCTGCTTATGTTATTCCAGATGAAGCAGTATCTGGGTTCTCTGTAAACATCACCAGCTCACTTCTCCTGCATACTAATTTCCTGCTTTTCCCTTGTCAACACAACCATAGGCTGATCAATGGTTTTCATTAGCTTATATGTGACAAGATCTTTCCCAAGGGGAAGGGCTAGTGCCACTTGCAAGGTCCACAGATTGTTTATGTCCTCCCTCTCTCTACCCCCAGTGTATCTTACCTTTCAATCTTCCATATGGAGTTTCATTTGCTGTTGTGGTGACTTAACATACATAGCTCTGTCAGATGTTCTTCACGGCCCTCCCTGGTCCTGACTAATGCGAATAAGTAGGTGCCATCTGCGTTTTCTTCTCTCTCACTCTTACTCTTTTTGACAGATATTTTAGTAAACAGATTAAGCAACATAGAACTGTTGCACAAAAGGCCAGTCCAAAGTTAACAAAAGCCTGAGTAAGCCTATTGCACAAAATTGTTTATGAGAGCAGGGGAAGCTGGAGACAGATAGGCCAGTACATGCTGGATTATTTACATGGAGAACACAATGGTAAAAGGGTCTCCAAAGCTCCTGGAAGGTCAGGAGAATGAGCTGAATGATTCTGGAAATGGGAAGAAATGTTCCACAGTTGGAAACATTGAGATGGGGTTTAACTAACATAAATGTAATGATGTTGCCAGCCCATCTTTTACACTTTTTTATCTGGAACTTGCAAATGAACACAGAGGAAAATCTGGTAATTTTCCATTCGTGGCTTCTAGTCCTACATAGCTTGGGAAAATAAACCTTGCCTTGGTGTTGGTGGAAATTACTGTCCTAATGCTGTGAGACATCCTGATTAGACCAGTCAAAGAAAGGGAATCAGAGCTCACATTCACCTCTGCTGTCTTTGTCTACAGCCAGCCAAGGCGTCTCAGAGATGAAGGGTTGAGGGCCAGCCCAAGTTCTTTTGCCTTTAGAAGTATCAACTCTGAAAACTGTTTGCAAGAATTAAAATCTCTCACATCTGGTCTTTATCTCAGGCCAGCTCCTGCTCCACAACTAAACTTTGCCTTTTAGCCTCTCCCTGCTTGCTTTAATAGCTCATCTATAACCTTGCCTAAGACTTTCTGACAGCCTAGATACATTTTGAGTGATTGCCTGTTATCTACCACTTTATGAAAGAATTCTCCTAGAAAAGAGATAAAAGAATCAAAAGGAAATTTTCTTCACAAAAAAAAAAACCAAACCCAATGTGGTAGATGATCTTGAACTGTTTTTCTGTTGGTTTATTAAACCTCCGTATTATTCTTTAAATTACTGTCTGAGGTAATTCTTAAAGTTCATGACTTGTCTACATTTTCCTACATTATTCTTTCAACTTTTTAAACACGTATTTTGTATTTACTGTACACCAATTCTCTGGAGCAATAACTGCATCTAATGAAATTGTGGTGGGTTTTATTTTTTGGCAGCTTAGTCACTTCCTAAGTTCAGTTCATTGGACGCAGCCATTTGGGTTTGGGGGCTTAATAGAAGTCATCACTGATTTAACCACTGTTTTTGTTCTCTCCCCTGTCTTTCTTAACAGGAGAGCTTGTATCTAACTTAATAAGTTAATTAAATTTACAAGAGTCACAACGCTGTCTTTTTTCGTCTTCCTTTTCTCCCTTAACTTTGGATGATCCATACATCCCACCAATTCTTTGGTAGGGTTCCATCTTCTGATAAACTCAAAGAATCTGTTTCATTCTTTTCTCTACTTGCTCTTCAAAATCAATTTCTTTCCTTGTTATGTTACTTGTAACATTACTATCCTTGTTTTATTACTTGCATTATGGTGCATGAAGGTCTTCCTAAGTAGCAGATTTCCAGATTTGGAAGGTACTTTTTTCTCTTTGTTTTTATGTTTGCCGCTTAACTCTTGAAGTTTATTTCTTACATTCCTGGTTCAGGAGAAGATCAGAAATGTATATATGCATTCCGGGAAACACCGATCTCTCAAATAACATCCATACAGTTTTACTTTTAATGCTAGGGAGTTGATTAATTTTCTAGCTGCTTGTGTCATACCGTTACTTTTTGGTATCGCATCTGTCCCTTGGACATCAAACCTCACGGTGCATATTCGCTTTCTGAATTTGTACCCGGGTGTTTCTTAGGGCTAGGTCAAGTTGTTGTTTCCTGTTGTGCTTGGATTCTGCAGTTACAGGAAGCAGACACCTACAGAGATGGAGAACTCGCTCTGATTTGCTGTTGTGCTATTTGACTTGCTGCTGGATAGCTGCAGTCTCACATTATTATGACTTACTGCTTTTTCCATCTCTGTCAATGCTATGTACTTGGTCTCATAATTTCCTGGTTTTTCTTGATCTAGAGACTAGTGCAGACAGCTCCAATAATATGTGTTAATATTCTATGCATACCCATTGGATATCCAAGGGTTCATATTTCTGTGTGTTAAGTACTGCTGTCCTTGTATTCAGAATTTGACAGAACTGAGAAAAATGACAAGTCTTCACCTGTAGCTCTAGTTCCACATCTCACAAGCCTCACGTGTAATTACTTCTCTCTGCACATTTATACTTCGTGTTGGTATCTGTACTTCTATGTTAGTATCTGTAGTGTGTGCAGTTCCTGCAATGTTTGTTGTACCACAGTCTTTCTCTATAGCAAAATACTCTAGTTAACATGTTTACGGTTTTAATTTCTTGGGTTCGTATACAGATATTTGTAGGTTGTATTCTTGATGAAGACCCTTCTCGTATATAACTCTTCTATTTGACATGCTATCCCTCTAAGACCATTTGTTTTGTTCTTATTTCAGCCATATTTTAGGTCTGTTGCAATCCAATCTGACACTATATCAGTATATTACATACATAGAAAGCAGATGCATCATCTGTGTTTTCTGTTTCTGTTGGCTTCCCCTTTGCTCTTAGTTTATACCCTCTGTGTCTTGGCTATTTCAGATGGCGGTTGTGGATTCCACTTTGCCCAGTAAATCCTATCCCCTCTGTATCACTTTCCCAGCCTCAAAGCATTTTTAGTGTCTATTAAATGTTTACCTGCTCACTCTAGCTAAAACTTGGAGTTTAGCATGACCACCCTTCATGCTGGGGATCTGGTTTAGCAGGAGTGTCATAAGGCAAAGGCAGAAAGCTATGAAGTACTTTTTCCCATTTTTTTGTCTCAGGTGGATATGGAAGCTGGTCAGTTCATTGCAGTCAGCATTATCCCTCAGGCTGTTTACTCTGCTTTCCTTTCTTTTGTACAGATTTTTTGCCCTCAAACCTTTGTTCTTGGCTCCCTGCTAGATACTGAAAGAAGTACAGCACATACATACACCCAGAGACACAGATTGTGGTCTGGTGCGTTTCGTTTATACGGAACTCCAACTGGGAAATGTGGCACTAAGATTAGGAGCATGTGATACTCAAAATAAATGTACATGAGAAACACTAAAGGGTCAGTTTAAATGCAAAAATGACAGGTTCTTATATGAATTTAGCATTAGTCAAGCCTCCTCCTGATGAAGGGGGTGAAGGGAATCTCCAAAGAAGAAAGGCTGCAGTAAGGAATGGAACAATTCTTGGTGAAGATTCTCACTTTCTGTTCTGGGAAGCACAGATTTTTATCAGAGATGCAAAAACTGGAATGAAACCTATCCTGAGACATGGTGTTAGGTGGAGATGAATTTGGGTGTTACAAGAACCTCTAAAAATGGCTTTGATATGAATTTATGAATTCAGCAAGCCAGAATGTCTAGATACATGGACCACACCACTGGGTGTTGTCACAGTTATACGGAAGGATAGGAAGGGAGAAAGAGGTGTTTCTTAGGGGCACCCACTTCAGAGTCTAGGAGAGACTTTGGAAGAGCAGGAGTCAGTCTATCCAGTACACTCTCACGTGGGACTGTTTGATTTCTGAGATGTCTGACTGCCTGACACCCGTGGAGAGCAAAGAGAGAATAAAAAGTTCAGGAAAGCAACTTTGCCATAAGGTCTCTATTCATTCATACCCAAGGTCTCAGTGGTGATGGCGTAGATCCAGCAGTGATGACAAGCTGAGTCATTTTGGAAACAACCAGATCAGCTATAAGTTGTCTGTCCTCTTCTACATGTTCCCCAATCAGGGGCATTGAGCTGTCCATCACCTGCCACAGGAGGGAAAAACAACAGTTAGTAAGAAGATTTCCCGGTGGCAGATGCCTGTTTCAACTCACCTCTCAAATTAACTTGTTTTGTGTCTCCAAATCCTTGCCAACACCTGTAGTCACCACTCTGCTCCATGCTGAAACATGCTCGACTTTCTGAGGTGTGGGATTTTGCTTAGGATTTTTTGGAAACAGCATGTACTTCCTCCCCACTCCCCATCTTCCTTCCCTTCATGACTTGGAAGCCAATCCAAGACTTCTGGTGGCTGGAGGCTTTCTAAATCAACTAAACACAAACTTTCTTCTTCACATATCCTGAGGAGATGCCTGTGATGGATGATGTCTCTCTGGCATTGTCCCACAGTATTTGGGGGCGACATTGCAGCAGAAAGGGCCACAGGAGAAGGGAAACGATATGTACCAGAGCCTGAGGAGATGAGAGCAACAGGGACTGGAGGAAACCAGGAAACATTTGGAATTAATCAGAAAGCACTGCACCCTTAGAGGGGAAATAAACACCACAGACGTGTAATGAAAAGGATGTCACCAAAACAACAGCACCCAATGCAGGGAAGTAAACTTATTCTCTGCTTGTCTTCCTGATATGGTTGTGATATGACTGCCGGGCAGGTACTACAACTGTGCTGGGTAAAGCTGAGAAGCAAGACTGAGGGCATGGGGGAGGGAGAAGTGTCCAAAGGGTCTTTGGGGTAAGAAATGGTGTGACAACAGCAATAATAATGAAAGCACAGCAGACCCTCAGCTGTATAGCAGCCCTAAACTGGATTTTCAACAGTTCATCATAAATCAAATGCTTTGCAAACATTAGCTAAGTCCCACAGGAAGAACTGCACTATGATGAAGTTAAGATTCAGCTGGAGTAAATAGAATTGTACCAAAATATCAGGGTTGGAAGAGTTTAGTTTATTTTGCTTTTATTTTTAAACCAAACATTAAAACCCCTGGAAATGCAGAGTTGAAGGCTGCATTGCTCAAGAAAGACACTGACTCATGCTCAGATAACAATCACAAGTGCACTCCACCCTGGCAAGGCTGCAAGAGTCCACTCTTGGGGTGAAATGGAAAGTTTTGAACTCTTTTTTTAGTTCTAAAGTGGGGGAAATCAGTGAACTGAGTTCACTGAGTTCGTATTCTAGTCTTTTCTTGCAGAATATTAATTTGGATTGATTTCCACAAGTGTCTTTTACAAACACTACAGAAGCTGCCTAGCAAGTTTTTAAGTGGAGTTTGCGTGAAGAGTAATTTGGTGTTTATTATCCATGGCCTACTTGGCCCAGGGGTGGAAAAGAGGGGGTTGGAAAATTAGATGGCAGCGCTCAGTTAAATACACAAAATGGCTTCTCATTCCACTGTGCACTTTGCTGTTTCTATGTTAAAAAATGAAGTGGGGCAAGGAGATACTTGCAGCAGTGTCAGGGAATGGCCAGTTCCTGCCTGTGTCTCACTAGCCAGGGATCCCTGGGGGTCCTCCAGCAGGTTTCTGTGCAGGTTTCCCATCCTTCTACTCCCACCTTAAAAGCATTTCCATTTCATTGGGCAATTCCAGTTCACGATGACAAGAGGTCTCCCAGCTCTCTGCAAAGCACCGTGCGAGGGAACTATGTGACCACTAGATGACGCCATTACTCTGCCATTACTAACGGGCTGGCCAGGCAAGCCTAGCTCTTGAGTCCCTAACCCTTCCTGTGAGTAACCGAGATACAGCTCTGGT
The DNA here is from genome assembly GCF_000696875.1 of Nestor notabilis. Classification (NCBI taxonomy): domain Eukaryota; kingdom Metazoa; phylum Chordata; class Aves; order Psittaciformes; family Psittacidae; genus Nestor; species Nestor notabilis. The sequence continues at coordinate 24,717 of NW_009936793.1, forward strand.
CAAAACAGTTCAAACTCCTAATTTCCCCATCTTAAGGACTTCTTTCCCCTATTTCTGTGGCAGCAGTGGCTGGAGAGGAAAGGGAAGATGCTATTTGGTAAAACAAAGGCACGGGTGGGAATGAACCGTGGGGAAGGTCCCACCTGAACCAGTGAAGGTGCACTAGCAATGAGGGTATCTACTGTCCTGCTGTGTAGTGTCTGACAGGGGAATACAAGTGGTAGGAGATTGCAAATATGGGAGTGAACAACGATGTATGTAGGGGAAGGTCTTTGAAAATGGCAGTGATTTCTCTGGGCAAAGTTACACAGTCGGTGGCCACTGAACTGAAAAGGATCGTGAGATGTCACCTTGTCTGTTCTCCAGGAAAGGGGGATTGCTCTGGAACTAGGCCGATACAAGCGCCAACGCTGAAATAAATCAAACGGTTGAGAGGAACATGTGAATCGAAGACAGATTGCTCTCATCTCATCCTGGGGAGATCACAGAACAGCCGGGCAAGACAAGAAGATGTCGGCACATATGGACCTGGCTTTTGTAGCCGCCCAAGGTCAGTGCCTGCTCCTGATGCAGATGCTGTTGCCTGATAAGGTGTACAAGGCGGGGGGAGCAGAAAGCAGCCAGGCAGAGAAGAGACTCAGGAAAACCCCATCTCAGTCCTATCTGACACTGAGGCCTGAAGGCTGGACTTGTTATTCCATGCTCTGATGTGCAAGAGCAGAGTGTTAGGTGATTTTTAGGAAAGGAAGGAAGGAAACAGATGATTAGACATATCAAAAGAACTGATATGGCAGTGCTGAAGGAGTGGGCAGGGCTTCTTGCAGGGCAGCAAGGAGCATATCTAGTAACACAAGCTTAGCTGTATGGAAGGTAGAGCTTAGCTGATCCAGGAGGAAGAATAATCACATGGATGATTTTATTTGCCTTCTACTCATTCCATATTTGTCAGCATAGCAGAGATATGAAGAAGGGTTAGATTACCCCTTCCACCCAGAAAAAGGAAGGGGGGAAGATTATTAAGCTGTGCAAGATGTTGAGCTCTTTTGAGAATGTGGGTCCTTCCAGTGGTACTGAACTTGCACTGTTTTGGGGACCTGGCCTTCTGATCAAGTGCTGACTGTTCATGCTGAATATTCCCCTGAGGTGACAAAGTTCCTTAAAGCAGGGGAAAAAGAAGTACCAGCATTAACCATTAAATTCACAGCTGTTTTAGTAGAATGAGTAGTAGAATCAGTAGATTTCCACGAAATTTTCAATATGAGCCATGAAAATGGTACGTAAGTGTGATAGTGCTTGGAAGGGCAGAAATGTATTAGATCCTGCTGTTTCCTATGGGAAAAAAAGGTGAAGTTTGAGTAACAGCAAATACCGTGGGTGCAAGATTACTCTTGTGCTGCTCATGTGTCTTAATCCGATTCTGTTTGCAACAAGCCACTGTGATAAATCTCAATTCTTAGAAATGCCCATCACTACTTCTGCAAATCTTTCCTGGAGAACTGCTTTGCACTGCGAAAATTAATTACTGCCTGCAATTGCATTGTGCAAATTCCTTGTTTGTTCAGCCCATTTAGGCGTGCTTTCTTGCAGAATGTCACAGCACACTGTTCCTTCTCACCAAGAAAAATACAACTGTCACACTGTCAAATAACTTTTTTCTCCAGCAAGCAAAAGAAGAAAGCAAAATAAAGGCTCAGTTTCAAACCAAGAAAAGTACCCCTGGAAGTAGGCTGGAGGCAATTAATTACTTGCCAGCATCTCCCTCAGATCTGCATGAAGTAGAAAAGGTGCCCGTTTGGCTTTGTTCTGCTCTTTGTATCACACTACTCTACTCCTTTCCCAACAATGTCTATCAGCCTGGCATCTGAATGCCTGCTAGATGTTGGTACATCAGGCTGGCTCAATCAGGTTCTCCGCAGGGATAATTCAGCATGACCCGTCTGTAGCTGTTGTGTTCCTTCTGCTTTCTGTCGTATTAGATCCATTGCTTTTTACCTTGGCCTTGGGGAGAGGAGTATTAGCATGCTTTTCTCTCTGTGTGCAGGCTGATGATGGCTGTTAGCATATGGATGTGCTTTTCATCCAGTCAGTCACACATCGGGGCAGATGTGAAAACCCAGAGGTATACCCAGACAGAGGCATATAATCCTTGAGTGCAGAATTAGCCATGTGTGCACGTACATAGGCTTACGGATATGAATAGATGCAGGGATATGAAAACCACATCTCATGTCTGACCATGTATGGACACAGTCCTTACAGTCATCTCTAGCAATACTGCTTTCTTGCTCTTGCTTTCTCAGCTACATGTGCATGGGGATATAAAAGTGCGTGGCAGGGAGACAGTCTGCTCTGGAGGATGCTCCCCTAGGTGCTGATAGGTTGCATACAGGAGCAAAGCCATCAGCCACGGCTCCATCACTTCAGGAAGGATGGAGTGTTTGATTGCTGGCAGCACACTTATATCACATGGCCTTTGACAGGTCACTGCTCCCTGGAGAACAGATACATAATGCAGGAATGTGCAGTCGCTGGAGGGCTCATGTGGTTCTCATCAGCATCCCAACCCTCAGCGGGTGGGACTGCTCTCCCACACATAGCTTTCCAGTGTGTCAGCACCCCTGCATGAAGCCATAGGCTGCCTCTGCTCATCTTCCTCGGCTGGCCTGTGTTGGTGGAGTTTACAGCAGGTCAGATGCTGTGCCTCCTTGAGTCACATAGTGACAGAGGCTCTTGCTTACTTGCCAGATTTTCTCTCCCCCAGAGAGTCTCTTAAGTTTCCACTTTGATTTTCTGGCCAGCTTTCCCTTCTTTGCCCTGTTAGGGTGACCCTATTTACCCCACTCCCACATCTGCCCCCTGCTCTGGCAAGGAGCAAGTTGAACTTTAGCTCTCAGAGCCACAGTCTGTCCAGCTCTGAACACAAAAGTCTGTAGTCCACACTGCCCAGAGTAACCCTGCGGTGCTTTGTCCTGCTGGTCTGTTATTGCAGTGAATTCTGTCAGAGCAAAGACTTTAGAAAATACATCTTGGGTTTTTTTTTTATTAAATCTTTTCTGCTGCTTATGGGCCTTTTTGCTACACTCTTACCATTTATTTTACTCTTAAATTAGATGCAGCTAGGATTTTTGTTATTGAGGTTCCCTTTAAAGTGATTGGAGAAAGACAGGTTTATTCACAGAGAAATGCGATTTTTATTGGACTGAATAACCTGCTGGCCCTCTGGGTAATGAGGGGATGTTAACATGACTAATACGCTAGCATCACCTGGCACCTGAATTCAGGTTGGGCTGGATATGAGCATGTCTATTCATGATGCTGTTGGTCACTATTAGCAACTGTGGTAGATGTGATGGCTTTGCAAGTACTTAACCTGAGAAGGGTTCTACTGGTGCACTGAGGCGCACAAAACTTTGGATGCCACCAGCAACACCTGCAGTTGTCTAAGAAGGTAAGTTTCACATCTGTCCCATGCTGGTAAGGTTGTGCACTGTGGGGATCTAACAGCTGGAGAGCTGGGGTGGCCAAGCACTTAGTGGCTCTCCATTTCCTTTCACAGTCTACATTGAGAAACAGAAGTACTTCAACTCTGACACCTTGCTGCTTATCTGCCAGTTTAGCTGGGGCTCTAAATCAGTTTCTTGCACATCAGTGGGCCACAGCTTGGAGGATACAGGTGGGCACAGAGGAGCAGGGTCTGTTGAACCATGCATGCAGGAGTAATGGTGCGTGTGGATTCCGAGGGAGCGTGTATGCAGATAACACTTCCCAAAGGAGATTTGCATTCAGGTTCCCCATGCTCTCACCTCAATGATATAGTCCTTTCCATCTTTGCTGTGGACAGCTTTGACAGCACAGATGTCAAGACCTCCAAACATTTCCGCGCAGGCATCTGCCCAGAGTCTGTACCTGCAGAAACCACAGAAGCATGGTTTAGCTGTCATTGGGTAGTCCATCAAATACAGCCCCCCATCCCGCTGCTCCGAGGAGCACGAATAGATTCTGGAGCGCTTTTTAGCACAAGGCATACTTCGTATGCTTTGCTGGGTCATTGCCTCCCTCTGTTGCACGTGGGATGGAGCAAAACAAAAAGAATCTTGGCTAAAGTTTTCCTTCATTTCAGATTGTTTCAATCCAGCCCTCAAAGCCACCTTAAAATATTCTTTCCCTCCTTGCTGTTTACATCAGATCTCCAGTTGGTTGTCATTTAGCCAAGCTATAAATATTTAGCTCATTTAATCTCCCGGTAGTGTTGGCCCCTGAGCGTTTGTATTGGCTTTGCCTGAAAGCCCTCCATTATTCAGGCAGCTTTCTCCTGATAAGATGTCCTGGGTCTGGAAAAGGATCGGAAAGTGAGTGCAGAATTTAGCAAGGAGTAGCCATCCCCTCCCTGATCTGTAACCCAGCAGCTCCTGAATTTTACAATTTACTCTTTCAATTTCATCCTGTCTCCTTCCTATCCTCTAGGCATTGCTCCTACCCAGGCAGTCCCATCACATGGACCAGGCACTGTTTTGTTAGAGGGAGAGCTACAGGCTGCAGCCTTTGTCTCAGGATGGGAACATGAGTTGGTGCCCCCTTAGCTATCCTGGTGTCAGAGGAGCAGAGAGAACGACAGGAGGCATATTATGGGGGGGACTGCATCTCCCCGCTGTGGAAATGAGGAGGGAACGAGGCGGTCTGGTTTTATTTCCTGTGCAGCTGTGCCGCAGTCCTCACCATTTCAATAAAAACAATAATCTCAGAACAGCAGATCTGTAAGCAGGACCATGACAAGATGCGGAGAGGGGAGGGAAGGCCACAGTCTCATGAAAACACTGACATTTTGCAGACCCTACAGGGACTGAGAAAAGAGCTGTTCTGGCCAAAGAACAAGTTTACATCCTTGAAGCCAGCCACAGTCCCCATAGCTCAACAATATAATGATCAGCTTGTGTGAACACAGTGTCTGAGGCTTATATGACCACCAGTGCTCTCTTACCCCTAATGAGGAGCATGTTCTTCCTCCAGCCCCTGTGAGGAAGACAGTGCCTGAGAAGGAGGCAGTAGGATAAGGAGGAGGAGAACTTTGGGCCCCTTGAGCCAGCCAGGAGCCACAGTGAGCCCCCCTCATGCACTGCTGTGGCCTCAAACCTAGGGGCATCATCATGGGAACCACCTCTCTCCCCAAAGGATATCTCAGCAGCCGGGCTTAGGGAATTGTTGGCTGTCCCAGAGACCCTGATAGCCACATGCCTTCAACATTGCTGTCCCTAGGTGAGCACTGGGAGGCGTCAGTCATGCCGGGTGTAGTAACAGTGCTACGGGACACAAAAGCATATTCATGCATATGCATTGGGGTAGCATTTGCAGAGGATTTACTGACATTTTGCATAGTATTATCTGAACACGTCAATCCTTTGGGCTACTGTTCAGTACAGTAGGTACTTCAGTTTGCTCCTACTCATCAGAGCATTTCAGCACACTCCTGCCTTGCTGCATGCAGTGATGACTCAGAGATTTCAATGGGATTTGTTGCGTTTATGTCTGGGTAAGGCTAGAGTGGTGAATTGTGGTACTTAATCTATACAATGAACTTTCAAAATGCAGCGTAGCAGGTTGTCAGGAGTCTGGATTATAGTCCTACAACACTGCACTTAGGGAATGTCTACCCTTCATTTCTCCAGCTTCAGCTGTGCTATAAACAACCAGGATGCATAACAATAACGTCCAGGTCCCACAGTCCTATTAAGGTCTTGCAGAGTGACTTTCAGCATCTGATTTAGGGTTTGGCTTCGCTGTTTCACAGAACTAAAGGTGCAGAAGAGACTTTAGATGACCACCTGCACAGCTCTTGTAGCCCACGCAGGAGACATTTCTTTAGCTTAGTCTGAAAGAGTATGGATATTCCTCATCTCATCTAGGCAATCCATTTCTGTGCTATGCTATCCTTACTGTTAGGAAATACAGGAAATGTTCAAAAGAACCTTTTCTGCTATAATTTAAGTCCATTATTTCTTACAGTATTGTACTAGTAGTATAAAGAGCAATGCCTATTAGAAGCATTTTATGTATCTGAAGAGTGTGTGCCTTTAAGTTTTTTCATTTTTAGGATGAAATGGTGTTCAGCTTGTGGACAACTTCTTCCAGTTCTATGACAGCTAATGAAGAGAAGTGAACCTCTGCACTGCAGGCACAGACTCATTATGCATAAGTTTACACCTCTACTGGAAAAATACTAGTGGTCTGCTAATTGAAAAAAGTGGAAAACTACATAAACAATTGCTGCATGCTTTTCTCATAGGTTGATTATGGTTTTTTTGAGTATTCCCTTTATTGTCCTTTGGGCTCTCTTCATCTCCTTGCTATCTCTCTTTGAATGTGATGCCCAAACCTGGACAGACTCGGAATTAATCTGAATCCTGACAAATTGCAGGTATAATCTGAAAAAATCTTAGATTCACTGAGGATGAGTACCTGCACATAATCTATTGATTCTGTAAATTTATGAATAATCTACTTAAGTAGTATGGAAAACAAGTGATGTGATAGCAGTACTGCAGAATAGGGTTTGGGAGTTACAGCAAAGCGTAAGTTACCATGGGTCAAAAATGTCATGCAGTTGCAATGTTAGCAACTATTACAGTGATTTGAATATATGGAATTACCATCTGCACGAGGCAATTCTGCTCTGTTCAGCAGTGAGAAGACCTTAGCAAAAATAGGGTCCACTTTTGGGAGACTAATGCTTTCAACACTTCAGCTGACAGATTTTTCCCTCTGTTGAGCAGAAGAAAAACACTTTTGTGTGTCTGCCTCTCATTAGTAATGTGCTTAGAATAACTTCTTGTCACTTCTTGTTTTGTGCTGTGACCTTTCTGATTTTTTATCCCTACATGTTTGCACTAGTGTGCTTGACCTTAGCATGCTGGTCTTGTTTCCTGTGGCTACATTCACTGAAGTTCTAACGGGTTAGCAGTGTTGGTCTCTAGCTGTACTTCCAGTCCATTCTCCAAAATAGGACAGTTTGCCTTTGTGTCCTTAGTATTTTTATAAGGAAACACTTGGTCTTTTAAACTCTTTTATCCAGCCTCCCAGGAGACCTCACTTACCAGTTCTCTCAATTAATCAGTCTGAAATACAATTCCTTCCTTCTTACCCAAGAATAGCTAACACTGTCTCGAAACCCTCTTCCTTACCTCTCTGTCATTGCAATCTGTTCTAGCATCGCAGAACCCGTGTTTGCCTTCCAGTTTCCAGAGATGGATGTCCTCCTAGGAAAACAAACCAAAACCATAATCCAAACATGAAAATACACTCCTACCCCATCCTCCCTTGTACTGTGGTCCTCCTCATCCTTGACTCAGTGCTTGTACAGGAGGGGATGAGGTGAGGTTCTTCCTCACAGAAGCATTTCTAAATCCTGCCTCAACAACACTCCATACAGGATATGTTGTTCAGGCTAATGCAAAACTGAATGAGAAGTTAGACAGGGAAAATTCCAAGGAATCTTGAACACACATCAGTCTGTGACTACTTTCTTTATACATTAGGCCCAGGAAAGCTGAAATGTCTGTAAATCACTGGGATTATCACCCTTCTGCTCTGCAATGGGTAGCATCGTACCTCCATGAATGAGCAATTCTCCAGGCAAACATCTGCCTGTGAGGCTTCACAAATGTCAGCTCTGACATTCTGGGTATCCCTAACTTTGATTTTGATTGTACTAATGTCATAGAATATATGATTATACTCTCTTTTCACTGAATTTACATTGACCTGTCCATGGCCCACTGTGTCTGGACTTGGAGAATTTATAACTGCAAAAATTGCTGGAGTCGTGTCAGCTGCTACTGGTGGTTAATTTCCAAACAACAAGACACTGTTGCTGGAAAATCCTGAGTTTCACCATCATCCTTCAAGGGGTGAACACTTTCTTTTTCTTGACCTGAAGGACAAGGCAACCCTTGGCCAACCTGCTTCGATAACATTGTGCAGATAACCCTGGCATAGCGTACAAGCTAGAACAAGTCAACAGGCTGACAGGATGCTCCAGGGAGCATCTCCAAGCTGAAGAAGATTTAGGTAGAGATTTATGAGGGGAGAAGGAGGTGTGATCCAACACTTCAACATGAGGTTGTGGAAACCCTCACTGCCAGTTCTCTTGCCTTTTCAACATGATGTGGAAAAGAGACTCTGAACTTGCAAATCTATGTGAAGCAGTGGTCATACTGATGTCCTGTTAGACTGTAAACCTGGATCATTAGAGTTGACTGACTAAGATTCCACTTTACTCTGGTGAGGGACAGTCCAGAGCCTTTTTTCCATTTCTCCTCTAAAGTCTTATGCATAATTGCTGTGAGATGTAAATAGTCTTTGTAACCACATTTAAAGGGGTGGGATGGTGGGGAGTTAGGGGGCAAAGGATCATGATTACTGTGTTGAATAACTGTGTTTCTGTATATTTGACTCTTGTCCCTTGCTCCTTTCACCCAACATAAATTTTCCTGCACTACTTTCTAAGCAAAAGAATGTATTCCTACTCAAGCTTTGACTGTTACAAGCCCTTTTATGACCCGCAAGTCCAGTGTTCAACCCTCAGCCTCTCTTTCTCTTTCGACACAGGATTCCTAGGATTACATTTTTCAGTTCTGCAATCGGAAGAATCACTCTTTATTAACATTTAGACTCAGAAAATTGCCCCGCAGTGGAAGATGGCATCCAGGATCCCATTAGTACTGATGAGAACTGCCAGAGTCTGATTAGTGACAAGATTATTGGATATCAGTGTTTAGAAAAGGTACCTGGCACACCAAATGTAAGCAGGTTTTTAGGGATCAAGCAGATCTGTGACCAAGACACCTGCAGCATTGCTTAGGGTAAGTGGATAGACTAGCAGATCATGGGCTGTTGGTGACTTACATACACCATCTCCAAGCTGGGCCATATCAGTCTAAAAGTAGCACTAGTTTAAACACAGCTGATGTTGTATCCCCTGCAGAACACACTGAACTGCCTTCGAGGTGGCAAGATCAGAAGTCGCTCTTATGAAACTGGAAAGGAAAGTATATTACCTGCTTAGTGAGAGCTGGTGGCTAGGAATATCTCACCCTAAAAGTCAGCACAGCTGCTGGCTTCATCCAAAGTGAACATGTCATGAGTCTTGGCTGGAAATGATACCTCTGCCCCCAGTTGGGGTAAGGGTAGAAGCATAATTTCTGCCCCAGTTTCCCTAGCCACATGAACAGTATTTGTGTTTTCTCTTCGCCACTATTACAATGACAGTCAAATACATTTGGTGGAATTTTAGGCATGTATCACATGCTGCTTATTTGCTGTTTGGAGACTGGCCCAAGGCATGGGCTAAGTAGGTGTTTGTTAGTAGTGTAGATCTGGAGTCACTGAACTGAAATCAATGGGAAACTGAACTCAAGCCTTGGGTCATGGGCTGGAAGGAAGTGCATTGAACATCTGGGGCGGGGAGGAATGCATGAGTCACCCTGCAGCATCCTCCCTCTGGCAGATGCTTGGTGAAAAGTAAACATATTCTGGAGAATTTCAGTACAGTCTTTTCTCAGAAGGAAGGGGGCTTTTAAAGTCTATATGTGTGGGTGAAGGTATAAAAATATTGGGTAGATTCCATGGCTCACAGATCAAAGCAATTCACTTAGTATGACACTACTGCAGATGCTGTAATTGCCTTTCAGGCTGAGATTTGCTAGCATGACTAATGACTTTGAGTCTTCTATTTGAGAGACCAGTGAGAGTTCTGATATTGTGGGTGCTTTAACCTCTGTCTTTGGATATAGTAGGGATTTATTTATACCATAGAAATAACTTTCTATTCTTTCTGATACTGGGACAGAAGGAACAGCTCCCTATGGGACTAACTGTATGTCTCTCCCAAGCTCACATCCATAAATGTCTCTCAGTATAAATCAACCTTCCAGGTTAGCAAGTTGCTGGGTGAATTTTGCCGTTTGCTTTCTTTACTAATAAGCTTCATTTCTCATTAAGGTGTTTCCAGTTCATGGCTGTTTTCATGTGAAAACATTTTTCATTTAGGAAACAATTGTTTGTGCAGCTATATTCCCAAGTGGGATTAGCTCTTAGTGTGACCGCTTTCATTCCTCAATCATCTGGTATTGTTTCTGATCTCTTTCTGGATGAGTGCATGGTGAGTGCGAATAATAAACAAGGAGAGGATATGGTCAGGCTAACTGGACCTTTGTTTCACTTAAAGGCAGGCTGGGAGCAGGCTTTGGAGCCAAGGCTGGGTAGGTTGGCAGGAATAGGGAATTTTAATTGATATTTTAAACCTTCCTTCCTTTGGCCAATTTGCGCCAGTCTCCCTGAGATGTTAATGTAATATTAGGCAACTGTGCTATTGTTGACCTGTTAAGATTCAAAACAAATTTTCTCTCACTGAGTTCTCATGAAGTGGCCAAGTGTCTCACAAGTCCTTTCCATGAAGAATGTGACTCAGTCATTATCTAGTTACTTAAATACCTCAGTGCTAGGAATCCAACTGGGAATTTTAGGCAGCTATAGCTGAAAAGTATGTGATCGTGTACATTTGATTATCTTATTTAACTATGTTCCACCAGAATTATGGCCTAGGGGGTTGTAAACATGGACCGAGAACTCACAGTGTTACGGGTGTTAGGCAACATATGCAATTTATCTGGCGACCTAAAGAATGTACTCCTGGAGCTGTCTACTTGTCCAGAATTTTGCGGCTGGATAAGGAGCTTCTGGAGAAGCTGTGCTATTTGGCTTTTCTCATCTACTGGTTTGCAGTAAGGAGAAACAGGTGTCTTACTGACTCTTGTGGTTTCATCTTTAACTGAGCTTGACTACTACTGAAGTTTGGCTGAATGCTTTTTAATATTTTTAAGTGTACTAGTGCTGTGGGTTGCCTTCATGCCACCTCCTTCACAACCCCACAGGGCAGGGTATGTCCCTCCTTCTCCTTTCCCTTCTTTGTATGCTTCAAGGAGCACAGCTGCAAAATGGCCAGGCTGAGGCCATTTGTACCTGGAGCTGTGTGCTCCTCATGTGACTGTGATGCCATCAGCTCCAGCTGGGGAGAGGATGGGCTGTTGCTATGGGTTGGACACTGTAGGACTCCATGACCTGCAGCTGGCTCAATCCGCTTTATTGTTTTTCCCTATGTGGGGAATGGGGTGGGTTCGGTTCCCGGCAGAGGGTACAGGGAGGATTTTGCTGGGAAAGATGAGCCCTTTGACAGCAGGAGGAGGAGGTCACAGGTGATGGCAAAGCACAGTTGTTATAGTGGGAACTAAGTCAAGCTCAGAAACAGGTAGAGATTTACATTCCAGAAATAGTGAGCTGACGGTGAGTAATGGAGAAGATGATGGGTGGATGAGGGATCTGGGTTCAGAGGTGGGAGGAGAACAGAAGGGCTATTCTTCAAGGAAATTAAGTCAGCTTCCTACTCCTGCCCAGAGCAGACACCGACTCAGTCACATCCACAGCACTGTCTCCCCCCGTCTTGCTCTGGCATAGCCATGCACTCACATGTAAGCCTTGTAGTTGCTGCCGATTTTCTGGATTCGGATGTCATACTTGGAGTCAATGAACGGCTCGGTGGTGGCGTAGGTTTTTGCCATGGCTACTATGCTGGCCATGTCCCGGAAGTCGTGCTGGTTCTCAACTTTGACCTTGATTGCCAAAATATGGGGAAAAGTGACAAAGAGCAAAAAGAACAGGAATACTTTGTGAGTAGAACTCATCTCTGCGCCTGAACGGCACAATGTCAGCTAAACCCCACACAGTTGGAGCTGAGGACAGAGCAGGGATTGTGTGATTTAAAGACAGAAGTTCCCCAGCCCAACCCAACCTAACCCAGAGCAAACCAACCCTTTTCTCTTTTCTTGTGCACAAGCCCTGGTAAACCTGGCACCAGAGCAGCAGATGGCTCTTGCTAACGCTCATTGCTTTTATGATACTTCAGAAAAATACTTGATCTCCTTAGGAGCATTACTTCATTCAAACACTGGAACTGCTATTTCCCATGTTGGGATGGATGAAAACAGTATTTTGGGTGGTCAGGAAATATAAACAAATGCCAGGAAATCAACTAGAGAGCTGGTTGTCTGCATCCTCTAGGCTTTAGTTCCCTGGCATTTCACATTAACCCCCCTCCAGACTTTCTTTGAGGAGCTGTGCAGGTCTCCTGGCTGGAAGCAAGGTCTGCAGGAAAAAGATGTCTGTGAGGGAGCCCGTGATTCTCGGGGAGATTTTGTGTGAGTGCAGTGCCACAGGCACACGTGTGGGACAGCTGGTTGGGTGTTAGACTTGAGTCGCACTTGGAAATGAGAGGGCAGTGGCCTATGAGCTGGAGTTTTTCTGAGAATCTGGCTTTTCACAGATTTGTATTCAGTTATGAGATATGCTCTGTATCTTACCCAAAACCCAAAAAACTGAAGGGAGGACCAAACCAGTGAGTGGGAGCTCTAACAATATGATTAAATGTCTACAAAAGCTCATTGATTTGAGAGAGAAAATCTGCACAAGCAGGTAATGAGGACATAGTGAACAATTCCATGTCATTCATACCATCGACCCTGTCCTTTAGTCTATTGGCAAAAACATGTTTGGTGCATCAGAGAAGCCCATGTGAGTCTTGCTCCTCAGAGCCAGACGGATGCAGGAAGGGTGGGTTAATTGGTGGAAAATAGACCAACACTGTGTGAAAAGGATGAGCAAGTGAGTGGCTTTCATTTACGTATTACCTACACTTTGTACTTTAGTAACACTCTGAGGCCGCAGATGGGGATTGCAAAGTGTCTACTTGCTCGTGACAACCTGTCGGTCTCTGCCGCGGAAGAGTTTTCCAGTTGTGTGAGTGTGTGTTAAAGGAGGGTGGTGCCAGACTATGTGGAGCCAGCTTAAGGAAACGCATGCAGTGATATTTGGTGTTTCTTTGCAAAGAACAAACAAAGTGGTTTTACATATCTGCCTTCAACCATGAGAGGGCAGGAGCCATCTTCACTAGAGAACAGAGGACAAGCTTGTTGCGAACCTGTTTTATTCTGTTTAGATGGTTTTGTGTAAGCGCCAGCTGTAACATAAGCCAAAGATGCAGCCACATCCTGGCTCAGAAAAGCTCTTGAGAACCGGACAGGTTGTGGGGAAGGTGAAAAGTGCAACTAGTTTGACCTGTGACCATTTCTAGATGCCTGACTAAGAAGAAAAAAAGACCTTGTCTTTACTTCTCCTTTTGTTGAATGCCAAATGCCACTAGTCCTCCTCCCTTTTGCTGTGGTGAGAACTGTGCTTTCATTATTCAGGGACCACTGAGAAAAGCAGCAGAGGAAGAAGACAGTCGTCTGTGGGGTGGGAGGGTAGGAAAAGAAAAAGGAAATAGCAAACACAAAGGGGAAATGTAAAGGCAACCATTGCACGTCATCCAGGAGGAGCAGCCTTGCTCTGGGCTGTGTTGTCCCCCTCTGTGTGCGTGTGGGACTGTGTGCAGTGCGGGTGTGGCAGGGCAAGGTGGTAGGAATGCCCTGGAGGCAGCAGGAGGAGCAGGAGAGGGGAGCACCTCACATGAGGGGAGCCCCCAGCCTGGGCACAGCTTGTAAAATCCCAGGGGGAACAATGCAGGCTGTGTTGGGGGTATTTTGGGTGTTCTCGTTGTACAGGTAAGAGCTGGGCTGGGCTGAATAACATCAAGTGAAAGAGACCCACCCTGACGGGATGATCACAGGAGGGACTGTATGGGCAGGCAATGCACGGTGTTACAGCATATTCTCCCAGACCCTTTTGGCAATGGGAAAGACAATAGCCATTATACAATGGCCTACTTGGAATAAGGACATTTGTGGGATCTGAAACAAAGTGCTATGCTTGTGCAGCAGATGTCTTTGGGGCCCAGCAGAACCATTTGCATCCTCAGTCTGCAGCCCAGGAACATTTGTACCAGAGGCAGAGGAAGGGATGCTGCTTCCCCCTCCAGACTGGAATTAGACCTTATTGTTATTGCTAGCTGTATGCTCACTGTAATAATTCCCTCCCACCCTCATCCCCTCCCAAAAAAAGTATGGCATGCTATGGGAAGGAACAGTCCATTTCTTCCTCCTCTCCATCACCCTCTCCCTATGGGGAGAGAGGGAAAGCATTTGAATGTGCTTTCTCCAATGGCCCTGAGGATTTTTGGCCGGGTAAATAAAGAGGAGGAGTACTCACCAAGGACACAAAGTAAGAAATGAAAACAAAGAAGATGACTCCCACAGTGCCACACCACTGCACAGTCCTCAGGGAACACCTCTGACATCTATCTCTGGCCTGTACCAGAGCTCTTCCCATGGACTTTTCAGAGAAAGCACCTCAGAGAGGTCCCCTTTAAGGAGATCATGACTTATTTCCCACCAGGCATCAAAATAATCACCCCACCAAAGCTGAAATCTGATCCACTGTTTGTTAATTGTTAAGAGTTGGCCAAATTCGACAAAATAACAGCTGTGCCCTGGGTTAATACTGGTTTAGTCCAGGGTACAGTTATTCATGATCAGGAAGCACTTGAGTTACAGTCAGATTAGATTTATCTTCCTGCCTTATCTATTAAGTCCACCATTTTATTAGCTTTCTGCTTTTAAATTCTGTATAATTAATTTCCTCCTGTTTCGTAGCCCTTTTACATATCAATAAAATATCCATTCTCCTAACAGGAGAAAAAACTCAGAGATAACCAAAGCCAGGGTGGATGTAGTGTGACACCAGAGGGCATTGTTTAAGAATGAACTACTAAAAATAATTTTAAAGCAAACAGTTAGCAATTTGCCTAATAAGGGGTAAATCTGTCTTCTAAGATGGCAGGTTGGTCGATGCATGAAACTGAGAAAAGAAGTTGGAAAGAGATCAACAGGAAGCCATTTTTTTCCTCTCTTTTTTGTAACCTTCTTAGGATAAATGCAATATCCCATTAGCTGCATAGAGGAGTGCAAACAGCAAGTGCAAACACAGCCCCTGCCCTGGTGGCCTATTTGCTTAGCTGTGCTGGCTGTTTGAGCAGCAATAGACTCATTTTGGAGCCATCAGCTGCTGTTTGCTGTAGCTTTTTAGTGACCTGTTGTGAAGAGTTTGGGCCAGTGTGTTGACAAATGCCTTTTCTGAGTAAGAAAGCTCCCTGGGATAGTCCCTCCTTCCCTTCTGGCTCTCTTCTCTAACCCAGGCATTGGCTGTGCCCTAGCATGCTCCCCATTGCTGCGTTAGAGAGGGAAGTCTTGCTGGATCCCCGGAGGCATGCACATGCAGATGTGACTGCTGCTTTGCCCTGTGGTGGCATCCCAGAGGCTGATGATAAGTGGTCTGCTATGTGGTCTGGAGCTGGTGCCCATTTCCATCCTCATGACCAAGAAGCACTGATCTTGGCCCTGGCTGGAAAGTGAGGGTGTGAGGGACAGTCCAGAAAGAAACACTTCTGCTCCATCTCTCCTATGGACCTTCGTTTGAGGCCTTCCTACAAGACAGGATTTTGCAGAGTGGGTCCTGGCACTGTTAAAAACCCACCGTGGATACTTTCTGGGTAGCCTGAGCCATTCCTGAGATCTGTGTGAGTGCAGGTTCCTGGGTAGAAATCTGACTTGTAGTTCCTGAATCTACTGTCTCTAGTATATCCCAGATATTCCTGGACACCAGAGTGCCGGGGCTGGGGCACTCCTCTCTCATCTTTAGCCTAAGCACTGTATTGCCTCACAGTCCCCTTTTGCTTTCATTAATTACCTGACCACATGAAAGAACAGTCAGTCAGCCAAAGGGGCATAATTACAGTAGACTGCTAGGGCTGCCCTAGCCTTGCCTCTCTGAGTGTCATCCAGAGGTAAGTTTGCCTTTCAGGTTAAACCCACACCACTTTGGAGATGGCTTGCAGAAGCAGTTTCTGTGTCCAAACTGGGGTTAGACTCAGGTTCAGCTGGAAGGTAAGTGTCCAAGGCTGAGCCAAGGCCGGGCTTGGCAACGTGATGTTTGACTGAGTCTTGGTAGGCTTGTGAAAAGGTGCAGTCTATTTTCCTCCAGAGTAACTGGCATGGCCAGGTAAAATTTGTGCTTTTTGGTCCATTTTGACCTGCACTTAACTTTTCTGTAGTTACTTTACCATTTTGGGACAACGGGTCTTCAGGCATGGCTCTGCACAGAGGGGTTCCTGAGTCTCTCCTTTACTCTACTCCATATTACACTCCCCTTCTCAGAAAACACCTGATCCAACCAACACACACACAGTTTAGGACTGACTTTGACCCACTGCAAAATAATGAAGGCACAACAGATTCTGCATTTCCTTATGATCCTTATGCTGAAGTTCTCCATGTGTTACACTATCTTTAATGCCTTAAACCTTATAATCCCTACTAACTTCCTAATGAAGAACTTCTCAGCCCCAGATCCAGGCAGCTTTGATCCTTGGTGCCCTGGATCAGCCACCGTTTTCTGTCCCCAGTAAAAGCTTCCAGACTAAGGTGCAAGAAATGGGGATGCTATTTTCAAGATGGGTGGTACCTCCTTGCTCATGAGTCAGTGGGAACGCAGTGTTTGGGCTGCTGTGTTGTGAATGTTATATGTCAAGTCATTATTTGCCCCCTGTAAAAGAAAATATTTGTTCCTTGACAAACCGAGGTAGCCCTTTCCCCTTCCTTTCCTCTTTAGCACACTGGATTTTTAAAGCTCTCACTTTTGGAACATTCTATTTCCAGGCCCAAGAGAGACAAGGTGACGAGCTGTCCTTCCTGATAAAAAGCTTGCAGTACTTTTACAGTACAGAGTGGCTCTGTTTAGTTTGTGGTATATTTTTACCAGGGGAAAAAAAAAAAGAAGAAAGTAGAGAAGTCTTTCCCATCCAGTAAGAGAGAAAATAACTCTGACCACATTATTATGAACAATAAGTTTTTCTTCTACAACATAATAAATTCATCTGGGCCAGGATTTGTACTGGGGAGGTGTTTTCATAATTATGGGGCAGGAGGGGACAGGAGGTGACTTAAATTTGCCTAATTAGAGAGGTCTAAAAATAAAGATAAGCAATATGTGTATTTATTTAATTAATATAAATAGACATAAAGCCACATGAACAGATACTGGTTTTCCTCTTGCAGATCTGGCAGTTGTTTCCTTCTCATGATCTGATCAGGAAGAGGTGAAGAGGTTCTTTGAGTGAATTGGCAGTACTGGGCTCTGTTCCTAGGGCACTTTAGGGTCATGTTAGCACATAAATGGTAGATATAAAAACACTCAGAGCTTTATTCTTTTCCATGGGCTCTGGCATTATGAGATCCGGAGTCAGGATGAAGTGTTATTCTTTTCTCACTGTAGTGCTCACCCTATTCAGCAGAGATGCTCAGTCACTTCTGGGGTAGATAGGCTCAAAATGCACAATGCTTAAAAGTGTCTTGACCTCTTAGGAGCTGCTGGGTGAACAAAAGTTCTGCACAGAGAACGACATCTTCTCTTAGCATCCACCCACAGTTTCCCTGGAAAAGTCCTTGAGTGTTATTGACCTCATGAGCCTGGCCTCATGTTAAATACAACATGAGAAAGGTCTTCTCTGCTGACTCCATTGTAAACCATTGTTTAAGCAGTATTTCTACAGATAGTTTATTTGTACTGATACTGTCCTGGACGAACAGTACAGAGAACATTTATTATGATTTTCCAGTGCCATCAAAATACGAAGTAGCTCCAAATTTTAAAAGAGATACAATGATGGTTATGGTTGAGGCTGAGGGCCATGTGTCCTACTTGAGATGAGACTATATGGGGCCCCTTCGTCTCTGGGTGAAGGCTATTCCTGGTGTCGCTGTTCAAGTCAGTAGAGAGACTGTTGTTTCTGGATTTCTCAATGGAAATTTCAAAAGATGCCTTTTATTGCAAATTTGCTTTATTAATCTTCACCTCCGCTTTACATGCACTTGGCAAGAGCATTTCTATCGTTAATGGTATCCTGCTGCCCCTTTTGGTTCTGAGCTTGAATACTAACTGTTCCTTTTCCAAACTAAAGACAGTAGAGAGTGTTTGTTACAAGTCCTAACATGGTTATTTCAGCTTTGAGGATTTTATCTTCAACCATCTGATAAAAAAATGTGGTGAGTGAATTCTGTGTAAATGTGAAAACAAATGATATGTGAAAATGAGAGTCTGGACATTATAATTATAGTCTTTCTAGCTATTATTGCAAAATAATGAACACTTGGCACTTCTTATAGTGCCAACAGCCTTAGGAACATGAATTAGCAATAAGAATAAGGTAATCATTGTAATCCCTCTGCTCTGTAGCAGAGAGAAACTGGAGAAGAACTGTGAAACGATACAAATCTCCCTGCAAGTCAATGGTGGATCTTTTTGGGGAAGAGGCCTTTCCTGTGTCCAGAGTTTTTCTGGCTCCTGGCCACTGCCTCAGTGCAAACAAAGAATAACAGTGGACTTCTCATGTTTGCTCATTCTTCTAAGTTTTGGTACCTCCCATTACGTGTGATTTTATCATTAATAACAAGAAAAATGTAAGTACTTCCTTGACAATTTCTGCTGGTAATGAGGCTGTAATCTGAATGCTCACATCCCTTGAAGCACCCATTACAGGTATCTTGGCATTGTTTATTGCAGTAAGTACTATTTTTATATTCACATGTGGACTTTGGCTAACAGGTTGGTTATTTTATCCTTTGTTTATTCAGTCACTGCTTTTATAGAAAACATGACCCGATGTAGGTGCTTTATTAACATTTACTTTCTTATGCTCATCTAAACCAAAAGCAAATCTCTCTCCTTTCATATTACTTATATTTTACAGATAAAGACCCGCTATTTCCTGCTATCATTTCTACTTCTGAAGACCAAAGCTAAGAAATCCTTTATCTCTCTGTAGTCTCCTTATCATCATTGGTTATTGCTTTTACATTATGACAGTTAAAACAACCACATTGTCTCCTGGAAACTTTCCTCTTCTGAATTACTTAATTGGAGGTTTGATTTTGCTTACTTAGAAATGTTACTTTTCTAGTATACCCATAGTTCTGCTTATCTGTATTCCTCCTAACATTTTCTATCAGTCTCTTTCCATCAGTTCCTCTTGGGCTTGAACCTTATTGTCTTAAAAACAACACGAAACAAATTCCTGTAACTTGTCTTACAAACCAAGAAACTTTTTCTTGATTTTATTTTCACTTTCTCTCTTCTCTTTTTGCTCTCTGCAAGGAAATACAGTGAGACTTCAATAAGACTAATTTAATCAGTCTCAACTTTCCTTCAGGCTGCTTGTGGCTGGAGAAGGGCCCAAACTAAAACCATAAGGTCAACAGCCCTTCCTTCCCATTCCTTCCTCATCCATCGAACAGAGCAGTGTTGAAACTCTGTGCCCAAATCCATATCAGACTTTGCTTGTAGTTCTTAATTTCATAACGGACTGAAAGTAAACTTGGCCTCAGGCCAATTCTTCTTCTAAGATGCTGGATGTCAGCCTATCTTCATCTGGAACAATTTCTTATGTACCCGCCTTGTACCTCTGCATACAACTATGCCTGGAGTTTGAGTAGAAATGCTTTTCTTCTATAACTTGTGACAGCAAAAATCAACATCATTAAAGAATGAAGTAAGAGGGAAAGTGAGAGGTGGAAGAAGATCTGGTGTCTGGTGCAGAAGACAATAGCTAAATATTCTGCTGAGAGTTTTGTCCGGAAATACTGTTAAGATTGGGGTACTTTTCTCTGATTCTGCACTTATTTCTGTAGTCACTGAGAGCCCTTTATGCACAAGAGAGACACATGAAGCCCTCCCCACATTATAGGTCAAATTGCAGAGCAGAGAGACCCAGGATTGCAGGATATCAAGGAACTTGAAACCTTTCCTCAGGGAAAGGTTTTTTCCTCCTGGTGTCCTGGTAGGATTTTGTTAATGAAATCCTTCCTAGGGACATGTTCAGTGTCTCACTTTACAAGCAGCTCTAGGCTGTCTGCATGTACTCAAATTCAATGACATCTCTGCCTGTTTAACACACACAGTACCATATTTTAACAAACATTTCCTGCTTATTTAAATGTTTGTTCTTTGATGCTGAAAGACAACTTCACCACTGGCCCAGGGATATGAGCCCACTTCCTCTCCAGCAACTACCATCCAGACAGGGGATCACTGCAACCAAAACAAGAAAGATTATGAGAGCTTCCACGTGCAATCCAGGAAGCCAGAAGGAGCTCCTGTTTCCAGAGCACAAGCAAACAAGCTGTACCACGTTTAAGTCTGGCATGCTATATATAATTTTCAGGTGAAGTGTGAGGCTGGAGGAAGTCTGTCTGCTCTAGGGAAGCACTGTGACAGTGGTACAAAGTTCATGTACCACCCATTTGGATTCAGAGATGATGTGTCACAATTTCCTACTTGTGAACAAATCAAGTTTTAGGCAGATAGGGGATGCTTTTTAAAAAGATATACACAAGAAAGAGGAGGCTAAAGTGCCGCAGGAATGTGCTGGTGATGCCTCACTGAAAGGGGAACCCAGTCACCCCAAGAAACAGTGGTTGCTAATTCACTGGGGGAATAAAGATCCCAGAGAGCCTGGGAAAAACAAACAGGTCCTTCTGAGGAGTGAAATGTTTTTCAGGATTCCTTGGCAGGCAACCAGCCATTCTGCTTTGTAAGGTCTTGTTCTTCCTTGCAAGGAGGAAAAAAATAACTGAAGGGCTCCCATTTTATTGAATCAGGTCATCATAATGCGCTCAAAAAGACCAGTGCCACTGCTCCTCATTGTGAGAGCTGTGGGGTGTAGCTGCACATTACAGGTGCTTGAATAAACAACATTACCACTTTCAGGAGAGGAGAGAATATATAAAAGACGAGCCTAATGACTTCAGCCCAGCCAGCTTTTCCCCCACTCTTCACAGCCCCCCTTCCCTCATCCCAGACAGCCTCTAACCCAATACCACTGCCTGTCTCCGAGTGCGTGACAGCGGAAAAAGGCCTTTTCTCCCACAGGAACAGCCAGTGCAACCCAGATAGGCTGCGGGGAGGTTTAACCCCTTCTCTGGCTGTCCACACGCCATGTACAATCACAGGAATGCTGTGCCACATATATATCTATTTCCTGAGCTATAAGTGCTTTTTCTTTTACTTACCTTTCCCATTCCAGCATGAGCATGTCCCAGCTTGACCACTACAGGGAAGTTTGGTGTTGTGACCTGAAAGACAAAAGAAGGAGCTTCTCATTAGTTATTTCATTCCAGCCACTGCATTTGAAATAATTTACTTGTATTTAGTAGCTTTCACCCCATTCCTGTATGCTGACAGGAGAATAAAACGGTCAAATAAAGATTGTCCAGGTAGCACAATAAGTAAATAGCTCTTTGCTGGACCAATATGATTGCAAATGGAAGCCAGGCAGAATTTCTCAGATCTCACCCACCTTTGCTGCCTGATAGCAGTAACTTCTAAAACCTTATTTTTAACCAGTGCTTTTCCCACCCTGTGCGTATGGATGTGTGTACACCCATATGCATGTAAAAGAAGCTGCACCTGCGAGCTTGAGTCAGTGAACATTTTCAGATGCTGAGAATATTTGAATTGTGGGAAAGACAAGGGTTAGTCGTTTCTGTTTTTCCACACAGACTACTTTGGCCTTTAATGTGAGCATGAGCAGTCCTCCAGCAGCTCCCATTTCCCTCCCACTGGTGGGAGCAAGGAGAGAAGGAACAGGGGCCAACCCTTGGGTGCAACTCACAAAGTCCATCAATTCATAAAGCCTCTTCTCTAAATTCAGGGGTTGGTATAGGCAATAAAAGAAAATAAAGAAGGGTTGGAATCAGCAATAAAAATAGAAAAATATATGTTATGTCTTCTCCCTGGCTTGTGTGGTGTTTACATTGGGCAGGGTCCTGCCATCCAAGCCATGCAACTGCATCCTAGTGCACATGTGGGATTTTACTTTGAGAACTGCAAGTATCCTCTCTGTCTTCTACTCCCCAGTTTCATGCTCCCACAAGGATTCGCTTGGCACTCAGAGAGCTGGGTGGCTGGACTGGAAGAAACTAGACAGGAGTAACCGCGATAATATATATAGCACACGTCCCCTGCATACAGGTTGGTCCATTTCTATGCCTCTGCTTGACATTGCTGTGATCTTTTCCTTGTCCTGCACTCCTGATTCTTGTGATCTAAATACACTACGTAACCTGTTATTTTTTATTGCATATTTCATTTTCTTTAATGGGAATTCTTTTAGAAGATACTTTTCTCTTTACCTAAATGCCTGAAGCAATGAGCTCTATTCATTAAGCAGTTAACGTGGAGATCTGGCAATGGGAGGGAGTTAAATTTTGACAGATAAATGGCTTTCCTATTTATTTAAGTTTAAGAATAGATAAACAAATTGTTCTTGTGCTAATTGCCAATTGTCTGTATGGACAGGCAGGCGCTGTGCCCTAAAGATAGAATGGTGCTGCAGTCTCCATCTGTGGCTCACTATAAATAACAAAATTAGCAATGAATACTGATATGTTTTGCTATTCAGCTGCTTATGTAAATGAATGTCACAGGAGAGCAGAGCAGTGAGTGCATCGTGCTCTCCAACAGCTTATGTCACTTGAGAGGGCTTTCTTCAAGCAGAAAGCTGGAGGATCCTCTTCAGACCACAGAAGGACACACAGCTGCAATAAATCACAGTCCTGGCACAGTTAGGGACCAGAACCCACTGTTTCAGATGAGGTAAGTGACTGTGATACGTGCCCATCCTGAGGCCCCATGATTAAGCGTATGTCCAGGCACGTGAGTTTTTGCTCTATTTCCCCTTTGCCTCTCTAATTCAGTGTAAGAGCCTGAAACTTAATTTGCAGCTGGTATAAATGAACGAGTGGAGGACTGCACCTGAGGCTCACTGAAGAGAGGGCTATGGATGGACCATGCTGGAAGATGAAAGGTAACCTAGCAGTTAGGGCACCCAGCTGCCCAGGCTCTGGGAGACCTGGCTTGCTTCCCAGCACTGCCATCCATGCCTCATGTGCACTGTTAGAGCCAAAACACTTGCAAGCCTTGGCCTCTGCTCCCTGTTTGTGAGCAGAGGCAGCAACTGTTCTTACTGCACAGGAAAAGCAAAGTGCATGCAGTGAGCTGGCCTGATACCCTACTGGGGAGGCCAAAGAAGTGTGTGGGATAGATAATGTCATATCACCAGCTCAGAGCAGCCAGAGGCAGGAAGCGACATCTCTGCCGCCCCATTTGTGTACCCTACCTGCAGGCTTTGCTGAGGGAGCATGGCTTGAGCATGGGGCCTTGGAGTGGGAAGCATCTGTTTTCCTGTGTACATGCAAGAAAAGCTGGGATTCAATAAACAACCCGAGTTTACTGCTAGCCTTGAATAAACCACTGGCAGTGACAACTCTCTGTTCAAACCTCTCCCTTTCTCTTTGCTTGGAAATGTGAACTCAGCTTTCTTGTAAGGCTTGGTCTTGTCCCATGTAGTGATGACCAGCTGGTGCCAGACAGCAGCACATACCCTTAGCTGCATTTTATAATGGGTTTATCTAGTGACAGGGGAATGACCCTAGTCTGTGCTGAAGTGGAATCAAAAGCTCCCAACAGTCTGCAGGACTAAAGCAACCACAGTCCACAGCAGCCTAATAATGGATCTAGGAAACCCTTGCTGAAGTGGTGAAAGCCAGCACAACTCCATTGCAGTCAGTGGGGATACCTCCAGCTTCCACCAGGGTCTTGTTGGGACTCAGGTCCCATTTCTGTTGCTAGTAGATAGCCAGCCAGCATACTTGGCAAGCACCCAGATGGAAAGGGGAGCTGAAAGAAGGGAGAATGTATTATACGTGCGACTGTGAGGCAAATCGCACAGATAAGTGGTGAGAAGTTCTGGGGGTGGCCGCAGCCACCACAGGGGTAGACCCCTGGGATGAGTGTTTGCACATACTTAGTCATAGATTTCCTGGAAAAGAAGATGCTTATAATCAAAGGATAGCACCAGAGTTTAACAAGAAAAGCATGTTTTTGCTGAAATTATGCAAAGAAATACGTTGGTGTCTTTCTATGTGTTTGTTTATGTGTTGTAAGGGCTTTTTTTTTTCTTGGAAAAATGGGGAAAAACACTTTGATGCTTTTAAAGTGTGCATGAGCTGTTGACAGGCTGCTATAGATGATGTCTGCAGGTTTTGGGATGGGACTGTAGCACTGCAGCTAGCTCAGTGATCACATGAGGGTGTTAGTTCATATGCATAATTCAACCCTTTGAATTAACATCTCATAAATGTATTCCCAGATGTTGTCACAGAAAAGCCTTCAGACAGCAGAGTTTACATATGTGTCTAGAACTTGCTGTATGAAGATGCCTGTTTAGAGTCAAGTAGGAGTTTAAACCCTGAACTTGGAACTCAGCAAAGCCATCTTTGGTAGGAGTGAAGGGAGAGTCATGAAGTTATTTCCAACTTACAACACTGGTGGCCCAAAGTATATCATTTTAGCCCCTGTTTTTAAGGGCTCTGCTCTGTGTGCAATGTCACTGCAAAGATCACTTTGCAGTTCATCAGCATTTTGGCACTGGTGTGTAAAAGTGAGTGCTGGTATGCATGCATTAGCCTCTATTTGAAAACACATGGCTGTAAACTATGACACTTTCCCCTTTACCCTCTGCCCCTCCTTTCCCACAAATAATGAGGTTTTCAATACTTCTTGTAAATACATGAATATTTTCTGTATTTATTGCTGGTGGAGCAGTAGAACAGTGTTGGCTTTAAACTGATATGAAATGAGGAATCTTGGATGAAACCCGATTTGTCCCATAAATACAATGCTTTCCACTCTTTTGTTTCACTGAGGCCCTCAAGATCTAAGGTCTCTGATTTTTTGTACTGTCCTGTAGTCCATAAACAATGCAGAATGTCTCTTGATTTCCTTCTGATGTGTTTAGTTTTGTGCATTTGTTCACATTATCTATCTCATCTCATACAGTGTACTTCCAATTTCCAGTATAATTCTTTTTTCTGCAAAGCCTTTCCAATCAATACTTAAATGAACAGTCCAGGGTGCAATGACATCATGGATAATATTAGGAAGAACCTGGGGAGATGGAGACATTAAACCTTTGGTCTCTTGGCGCCAGTATTGTATTACCTAGTGTTTTCAATTAGGCCAGAAGCCCCCATAGCACAATGTACTGTCATTTTTGCTTCACCCTTTCCCCAGAAGTAATACTGTGATTTTTTCAAGCTTTTATAGTGTAAACTGACCTTTCTGTTTATTTAGGTGCCTTTAGTTTTATGATGACAAAGTCTGTTCTGGGTGGGTACTTAATGGATTATGGGAATGTTGTTCATGCACTTGAGAGCTAAATGTTGAAAGCAATTGTGTGTGGCACTTCCCTGATGTCAAGTTGGAGGAGCAGTGAATATATATAACTTCCTGTAAAAGCAAGCAAGCTGATTCAAACCTACAGGAAAGTAATGATGTCATGACACGATGTCATTGTGTTTATGGAACTATCTTACTGAAAATCTGAGCTGAAGATCAGCACTGCTTGCATGCCAGCCTTGCCAGGCATGGCAAAGTCAGGGCTGTATAGCGAAATACAGAGGAGAAGCAGCACTCCCTACTATTCACTTAATCCCTCATGAGTTGATGTAATGAACAACTGCATGCAGCATGGATCACTCAGTGGATTAATACTGTGGCCTCATGGAGGGTTGTGGTAGCCAGTGACTATGACAGACAAGCCCTTCCCCTCTGCTGTTTACCAGATCAGAAATACAACAAGCAACGATGGGAGAACATGTCAAAAATTACAAATTAACATCTGATCTCTGTTAAAGACACACGATATGGATTCCTTTAAAACACACACGTGTGTATTCATTAGTGTATTATAATTATAGCACAATGAAGAAAAAATCATTAGCTGGGGAAAGAGGGCCTATGCTTCCAAGTCAGCTAAAGTAAATCCTGAGAAGGACTAGATATCCTCAAGGGTCTCTGGAGGAAGAAGGACATAGGCATTATGATGAGAAAAGTGATGAGATACTTGTGATAGGCGGAGTCCAGTAACAGCTGGATCAAGACAGCATAAAAGTAGGACCTAAAGCAGTATGGTGGCTGCTAGATGGGATGGCAGCTGGAATGCAACAGTGCTCCTTCTAGCAAAAGAGAAGACAGCGTATAATTTTAGGATGAGTTAAGTTTTACAGAGCTTTATTGAGGTGGGTGATGAAATCAGTGCTCAGGATGAGGCGGACGACTTAGTCCATGGTAGTTTTAGCAGTCTGTAAGGAAGGCTTGTAATATAAAATGGGAATAAACTAACACACTTTACGCAAAGCTCTGTGAGGGCAGAGGCCAAAGTTTTAGCAAACGAGCAAGTTTTGGAGGTGGCATAAAGAAGAGGCAAGAATGAGGCTGCTGATTAATTCAAGGTTTTGAGGGAGAGAAAACATTCAATAATTTGAAGGGGACCTCACTGTTGCAGGCCTGGAGATCTGTGAGAGCAATGGGAGGACCAGGAATGAGGGCACAGCAAAGGCTAAGTTTTAAGATGCTTTAGATGGGTGGACTTTTCATTCAACACTGGATCTGAGACCTCCAGCTTCAGATAGGAATGAACATAGTGAATAACTAGATGTGGATATGGCATAAATAATTGTGCTATTAAATGATGTCAGCAGTGCCTTAGGGTCTGAAGATCCTTCAGGGTGGTAAAAAGCATCCTTTGGTTCCATCTTTGCTTTTAAAAAGCAGAACACACACAAAAAAAGGAAACCCAGCAACAACATGACTTAGTCCCCACATCCCTGAGTAAACAAACCACAAACCAATGTTTCAGGGCTCCTAACACTTGCTGTGGTTAGAACAGGTCGTGGAAGTGAGAGGAAAGGGTTAAGCACAAAATGGAACTTTTTGTCATTAATTCTACCCCTAATATTACTTAACTTCTCCTTTGTTTGAGACAGGATGCTTTTGGGTTCCCAGAAGCCCCCCTCAGCATTAGGAGGATAAGAGTGTGAGCATTTGATATTATTCTCAGTCCCTTGGAGCTTCAAGTGTGAGAATTATATGAACTTATCCAGACAACCAGATGCTCAGCAGAAAAATAATATAGTGTGTGTGTGCGTGTATGCCCGTGCTCATGGTTGTATTCACACACATATCTAGCAGTCCTGGTTAATAAATCCCCATCACCACACCTTAAGATACAGGCAAGTTTTTTTAAAGGTTGTTATGAGTACATAGAAAAGTTCATTTTTTCAATGCATGGTGTTTGCTTAGCCAGGATTTTTCACTGTTGCCTTCAGAGAAGCCTGTTGTCCTTCCTTGTCTGTTAGGAGAATTAACACATTCCCACAACTCCTTATGGTGAACCACAGAATGATAGAATGGTTTGGGTTGGAAAGGACCCTAACGCTCACCCAGTTCAACCCCCTCACCCTGCCCCCGTCAGGGGCACCTTCCACCAGACCAGGTTGCTCAAAGCTCCGTCCAACCTAGTCTTGGACACTGCCAGGGATGGGACATTGAAAACTGATTTTAGTATTTTTTTGCAGAGTGAAGTGGAAAAGAAGAAGAAATTCTTGAGTTTCCTCTTCCCCTGACGTGGACTGAGTACTTTTTGCCGTGTTCTTCTCTAATTTGAAAATTAATTTCCTCATGTAAACAAGTCACAGAGAGAAAGATGGTGAACAACAGCTGTTGACAGGGTGGGGAACTCTAGAAATTTTCTTTTGATGGGTTACCTTTGGGAAACTGTACTGCCTAAGCTGTGGTCGAAGATACAGGAAGGAGGCAGGGGGGAAAAAAGTGCTTTATGAAGTTATGCTGGAATCAGCAAAGCCATCTTTCTTCCAAGAACCCCTAACATTCACAAGGCACTGGCTGACAGAGCTCTCTCTTCACTCTCAAGGCATCACTGTCCCTTTTTTGGGCAAACTCTCAGTCCTCACTGGTTTCAAAATGAGCAGCATGGGCTATCTTTAGAGGGAACAAAACTTCCCTGAACTTCACAGTGGAGAACAACCTTCAGCAACAGGCACCATCAGAATAATTAGGCATCACTGAAGCTGATCGTTCCCCTGTTACTGCTGGTCTCTAACCTCACCATGCAGTCTTCTGCACATGCTTTCCTGTCTCCAAAGGGCAAAGTGAATACAGTTCTCACCCCAGCTTTTACACGAAGTGAAGCCGTGTGCCCTGACTGCAAAGCTCAGGAGAGATTCACACACAACTCCAAGGGCTTGGTAGTGATTTCACAACCTTCTGTAGCACATTTGAGAGAGGTGCAGTCAGTGTAAAATGAGAAGTGCACTCTGGGCTTATTAGTACATTCGTCAAGAAACATCTCTGATGTTTTATTGTAAGTCTCATGCTGTTGTAACTGTGCCAATGACTCCGAGCAGCCTTGGCTGACATTGCCGTGTCAGATGCTGGCAGGAAGAGGGCCACAAGCAATGGATGCTGCCTTGTACAGGGACCAGAATACCAGGGGCCACTGGAACATTCGAAATACCCTCTGGGCTCCCAAGAGGTGCTGGGCAATGGATCACCACCTCTTTCCTTCTTTCCATTTTTCAGCACTCAGAGCTATAGAAATAGTAGCACAGAGAACCAGGCAGTCACAGTAGGATGTTTCTGATAGATCCATGTTTTATTTTTATACTTTTTTAAAAAGCATAGCCAGTAATCTTGATTAATGCTCCAGAGCATAAGGAACTTTGGACATAAAGAAGTAGGAGGAATATGAGAAGTGTCACCCTGCTGGCATCTTAGGCTACATCTTTACTAGTAAACAGAGCAATGATATAGCAAGGACAACAGCCCTGGGTTGAGTATCCTGTTAAACTGTTAGATTGATCTCTGGCTCAAGACAAATAGCCTTCTCCTAAACAATTCCCAATCACAATATGGAAACCAACATAAGTCTGCAGCCATACCCCATAGGTTACTCTGAAAACTAAAAGTTTGATAGCTCAGCTGGGATTGCACCATGCCAGAGTTGCCAGAGAACTGGCGCTGTATGGTTGCTGCTGTTAATGAAGCCTCAGTCAGATTCACAGGGTTGAGCCGAAGAGCAGTTTTCATCTCACATTATGCCCTATGTTTGTGTGCTTTTACATTAATATTTCATCCAGAGTTGGATGGACTATCACATGTGGCCATACGTCATACCATTCCCATATAATAATTTCCACTGACTACCTTTTTCAGACTGAATTCATTGTAGGTGTATTGTTCACCTACAGCCATGGATATTTTACACCACATTTCTATTGTCCACTGACTTGGAAAGTAAGGTATTGCCTCATATGAAAAATGTTTATGCTGTGGGCCCAGTTTGTTCTGTTTTACAGCCAGATCTTATTTTCAGCATTTTGAGACCTTGGGCTCATGCAGGAATTCAAATACTTCACTAATGTGGCCTGTCAGTGAGATACACATACCCTACTTTTTGTGCTCTGGGACATAAATGTGGGGGGTGTCTCCAAAGCCCTGTACTATGGACCTACCTCCTCCATGGTCTACACATGGAGTTGAACACTGGCAGCAGCTCTTCCG
>NW_009936793.1:54241-101692 GCF_000696875.1 Nestor notabilis
GCATCTTTTGTATGCAGCTAGAGCAGGTGGGGGCCTAGTATGAGCCTTCTTCCTACATCCTCATGCTTGTGCTTCAGTTTTTAGTTTCTTTCTCCAGATAAAAGTCTTCTGTGTGTTTCCAGACAGATTTTTGACCCATGTCAAAGAGACTGAGGACACAAAAGGCAGCAATTATATTCTATGATTGAATTAGCTCTGTGCCTCTTGAGATTTCTTAGGAACTTCCAAATTACATGGTTTTGGTAGGAGCCAAAGCATGTAGGAAAGGCTCTATTTCACCATCTTGCTGAATTCAGCAGTTGCTTGGGGAAGAAAATGAGGTTCCAAAGACTTCATATTTCGAAAGCTGAAAGGGTCATGTTTCAATGAGTTTGTGAATGAGCAACAATTAACTTTTCTTTTTTAATCCAAAAAGGAAATTAAACACTTTCAGACTGCAAAGGGGAAGTTTTTCTGACATGAATTTTATTTCTCCATGTTTCATTCTTGAGACTTTTCGAGGTTTTGACTTTAAGTTAGGGAAATAATCTGAAACCCTGAAAGCTCCCAAGAGCTGAGAAAACCTTTTCCGACCTAAGGTTAAGGGGAATGAGCCCACAATGGCACCACATGGGTATTTGTCTCCCTCTTGTGGCTTATTCCATGAGATAAGACACAATCCTGCTCCCCCTGTTTGCTAAAGCCATTCAAGCTTCTAATGAAGTGGAAGAAATGCATCCAGCGAGTGTCCTGTGCAACTATCCTATATGCAAACCTTGACCGCCTATAACAACCGAGTTTGTCATTAGGAGTCAAACCCAGCAGGACAGTCAATCGGGCTCCACACAGGACATAAGCAGAGTTATTTTCAGCAGGGACTGGCTTCTGTTTACATCTTTTCCGGCTCTAACGAGAAAGGGGCTCCTGAAGTGAACGCATTTAGAGGAAGACAGAAGAAACCACTGTGTGGATCAGCCTTTTTCATGCCTCAACCACCACCTCGGTCAGCGGCATTTTTTCCCTGCTGAGCATACACATTGATGTATTGCACGCAGGCTGCAGCGGCCAGGAATGGCAAGCGGCAGGAAGCAGAGAAATTCCTTTTGGAGTAACACATAGACCCTCTTCTTTAGCTTGGGCAAGCCTGGAGGAGCAAAGGATGCTGTGGTCTCTGTGAGCCCACTCCTTCTGTTTTGTCTAGAAAGAAAGGGTTCGCCCTTTACTGGAAAAAGAGGTGGAGACCTGAGCTGATTTCATCTGTGAGGCAATATCTCCACTTCTCTGGGATAAATGAGACACATGTGAGTGAGCTGGTCCACGCCCAGTAGAGGAAGGTATTTGTTTCTTTCCCAGGCACATTACTGAGGCTGCCATGGGATCCAGGTAGGATTTCGGAATGTGGGCAGAAACACATATGGAGGTAAATGGGCACATGCCTGAAAGAAGGGCACTGGGCTCACCAGCAGAGCTCAAGCCTGGCACTCTGGCTGGAGGCAGTACTGGGCACAGGGGGTGAGGCAAGAGAAGTGAAGGTACCACTTGCCTGTGCTGTCTAGTTGTCACCAAATGTGTTGTCTTTCCATGGCTGTATGGGCATTGAGCTCGCTCAGAGACAAAGTCTGAAACTAGTCTAGGAAGATGGGTACTTGTTTCCTTACAATTCTATTTCTTTTCTTCCCATCAGACTTTATGCCATTTAAATTATTTTCCAGAACTGGTTGCTGAAGTCTTTCAGAGCGGTCTTGGATTTATTATGGAGATAGTGCCAGCACCTCAGAAACGCAGGAGCTGAACTTCTCTAGAAGCTCAGCTTCTGTGCTGCACAAACAGTTGCTATCAAAATATATAAAGCAAGCTTCAGTGAAGCAGGAGCTCCTTTTAAACAACAACGGAAGTCTTTGCACTGACAAATAAAAAACCTTTGCTCTCTCAAAGAAGCTAAATCATACCTTAATCTGTTTAGGACTACTCAAAACCTGTAAGATAAAACTTGGTCTCAAGCGAGAGAAGCCAACCGGGCTTTTCACTTTTTCTTGGCTTTGTTTCTTAAGCTCTGAATTCAAAGAGAGTTTTGTTTACACTTATCCTTGTGGGCTTCTCAGCTGATGGGGTTTCACACATCAGTTGTGGGTGGGACAACGAAGAAAGTGTTCAAAACTTCCCATGCAGAGGTGGCTCAGCTAATTCCATGCTCAGACAGCAGCAGGTGTCCAGGCTGAGTGTATGTACACTTGTGGACTTCAGTAGCAAGAATCTCTGATCCTGGACTTCAGGATAGAGTGCTATTTCGTATGCGTTTTGTAGACAGCCCTAATTAGCTAAATTAGTTTGTCTGCATCATAAATGTAAAGCAGCGCACATTGGATTTGTCTCTAATTGTGCCATGGCTGTGGTGATGGGTTGCAGACTTTTCTTTTTTTAAAAATCTTTCTCATTAGTACTTAGCTTTAGGCATTTGTGAGAAACCACAGCCTCCAAAAGCTCCCACTCCTGTCCTCTTAATTTTGACTCACAAGGTTTTAATGGATGAACAGAAAGCAAAGAAAGCCTTTGGTTCTCATACCATTCAGCAAACCTCCGGCTGGCACTGGCATTGTTTGGGAACCCTTGTGGGGATGAAAGCAAACTCTGTACAGATGTGGCCTCTTCTGAGACCACTCTTTGAGGCCTGTTGATTCTCAGAACAAAAAGCACGTGAGGAGGGTGACTGGCAGGGGATTTCCATGGGGCGCTCGAAGTGAAGTTATTTTAAACTGATCCTGCACCACACAGGGCTAGCAATAGTCCTTGGTGGGAGGGGATCCCAATAGCACAAATGCTGCTGTGACCCTTTGTACGCGGTGAATTCTTCCATAACCGCAGCGGGACTGGGGCTGGCATGTCCACTCTGCACAGAGGGACAGGGACACTGCGTGGAGATCCTCTGGACTGATAGGCTCATGAAGCACATCATGGTGCAGGCTCACCAGTTTGCAGCTGTGAAATGTAGAGCTGGATGAAATGGCTTATGGAGGGACGGCTTGGGTGTTTCTGTTCCCAGACCTTTCTAGGGATGGGGAGGGAGGTTAGCATACATGGATCTGGCTGCTGTGTATTTTTGGACCTTTGTCTCCACCTGTAAGAAGTTAATGGGGTGAAGCCATCTGGTTGGTTATCTCTGTGCCTGCTGTGAAGACACGCTCATGGAGTACTTATGACAAATCCGCTCCTTTCTTCCTAAATCCTCACACAGGGATTTTATGAGGCATGATATACAAACCTTGCCCCATGAAAGGATTAACCAGCTCTCAGAAACTAGGAGTGGAAAATGGGGTCCCTCCTGAAACAAATCCCACTATTAGTATGACCACTGATTAAATTGAGGCTTTGGATGGTAAAACTGTAACCTAGGCAGGAAATTTGATTAGAACCATCAATCCAGCTGTCTGACTTCATGCAACTAAAGCTATCCTGAACTCATCACTATGGCAGCGTGGCATCCCGCACGTAAAGACTGAAGCCCCGGCTGCACTGAAGGCAATTGGAGTTACCTCATTCATTCTGATGAGGCTATGGTTTCTTTTGCAATGCCTGGTAAAGAATGTTTATCTCAAATTCCTCTCTCACCCTGAGGTATTTTCACTGTTTTATTGCTTGATGATGTAACTTTTAAGCAATGCTATGAGGATGGCCCTTTGTGCCCAACGTTGAGGCTGACCAAGAGTGGGAGAGCAGCTGAGAGGCTGTGGTTGGTCACCCAGTTTATGGTGCAAGTTCCCAGGGGTAGATGGACCAGAGCTACCTCGAGGCATCCCCATGGCAGGGAGAAGCAAGCTCTTTCGGGAACTTACAGCAGTGCTGGGAAAGCTCAGAGAGAGGGGAAGTGGCTGACCCCTTCTTCCTTCTCATCTCTTCTCCCACATCTGCAAGGTCTCATACAACACCATTAAGGAAAGGCTGCAACTCTTCCCCCTAGGGTGGCACAACTCTGTACCACACCAGTGCTGGTCTGGGACCACGGATCTCCTTTGCCCCAGAGTTTCCAGTTTGCTAAAGTAATGCTAGGAGACACAAATAATTTCTATATGTGATTTCATTCTTTTATGCCATAGGCTAATTGCTTCCTTGTACCACAATATGTTCCAGCTGTTGGTCTTTATCTGTTTCTGGGTTTCTTCTGTCACTCTGGTGCATGGGTAATTTAGAAATAGTTCCCACATTTCCTCTTTTACTTCAAAAGGAACAAGAAAACAAAAACACAGGCAAAATGTGCTTGCTCCTAATGTATTTCTCCATGTGAGAGGCTCCAAGATCAAATTCCCTAAATATTACCTATCAAAAGGGTTACATTGAATCTGTTGATGCACAGCAGAGCTGCTTCTTTGGTGATGCTGCACATATAGAAGCCCAGACAGGACCGTGACAAGCTGAGCTGTGCAGTATGCGACAAACCCAGCTTTAATCTCCAGAGTGGTGAGATTATTTGCCCAAGCTTACAAAGACTGCCCTGTTTTGGGAGTGAGGGAGAATGAAAACCCTTTGTTTGTTTGTAAAATTTGATGAAATCCCACCAATAGATGACAATAATTAGATGGAATTCACTTCCTCAGATCCACCGGGCTGCTTGGAGAGGTGGTTTGGTGGTACACAGCAATAGATAGGCAGACAGAGATCAGATTTTCAGAGTGCAAATAATCTCTGCGAGGGGCAGATTAAAGAGGTCCTTCTTCTCCAAGCCCAGCTTCAAAATGTTTCCCAACACCCAAAAGCAAGATTACAACTAATGTGTTTTCAAGATGTAAAGTAGCATATTGGTTTTAATTATTTTCAACTGCAAATATGTTACGAAGGGAAGAGGTATAAGGAGTTGCCCAGAGAGGTGGGTGAACTTGGCAGTGAGATTCAAAGCTGACCTTTTCAAGGTATTAATCACTGACAAAGTTAACATCTGACTTTTTACTTCAACAGAAACAAGCTGCTGAGTTTACGGAAAGAGTGAGGAAGAATTTTTCAGTGAATCGGGAGGAAGAAATGAAAACGGAAATGGCTATATGGGATAGGTGTGAATTGCAAGTGAGCTGGCTAAATGGGGTGAAGCAGGGGCTATTTGTTTTAATTCAGCATGAGTGTTACAGGAGGCAGACGCCCAAGGACACTCTGATCCTTGGTTCCTACTGCTCACTTTTGCTTATAGCTCATTGATGGGAACCAGAGACGCGAAGAATTAAATACCCAGGTGCAAAGTGAACCAGCTCTGAACTTCAGTGACCTCTGTTTCAGGCTCATTAGTCTGATCTGTCTCAGGAGTGTTAGCTGGTGGCCAGAAGTTTTCTCCCAAGGGACAGCCAGCAAGAGAGGTCTATTACATGATTATGTTGCTCATGAGCAGGGGTGAGTTGCATCATGCAGCCTGCAGTGCTGTTGGGCAAATGTATCCAGCAATGAGCAGGGCAGATTTAAACTGTGCACGAAATTTTTATAGTGAGTGGGGTTTTTACTGACTCCAGATGACACTGAGAAAGTTTACGGCTACTGCTATCCTCGCCAATTCCTCTCTGTGAACATGATCAGACAAGCCACTGGAGAATGGTTACTTTGGTCCTTTGGGCCACGTCTGGGGCGTGGATTAACCTTGCTGCCAGGTTGGCTATAGGAAGTGTATCATTTAGCAGAAGCCCATTTGGAGTATGGGCCCTGAAACTTGCATGTGTGTTGGCAGCAGTGCGAGGCTGGGACTCTTTGTGACGTGACAGCCCAAGCCCAGCTGGCCAGGCAGTAAGAGGACTGGCACCCTGAGTTCACACAGTGAACCTCATGTTAGATGTGCCTCAGTTACTTTTGCAAAGGATGGTACAACGTATGTGAAGTGAAGGAAGGAGTTTTAGGCAGGTAGAAGTGTGCCTACATCGGGACTTTGTGCAGGTAGGGAAACTGTAGGACTGACCTGGCCTTTACACTGCTCTGGGACAGACACAGCCAGCAGGAAGGGAGGAAGCCCCACAGATACTGTGGTCTTTTATAAAGGCTTAGTCCAACCATATATGATATTGACAAAGCACTCTGGCTGAGTGCTGTCAGGTAATAAAGTAACGGTGTAATCCCACCATGCATTAGCTCCTGCTCACCCTCTTTCCCACAGATACAGCCTGATTTCCCAGATACGGAGAAATAAGGGCTTAGATCTAGAGTTTAGTAGAGCTGATCAGTTTGAGAAAATAATTCAGCTAAAGCCATCACTGGCTGAAAGCAGAGGCTATTTCCTCTGGTATCTGCTACTCCAGGGCTGCCAGCTTGAGGCTGAAGTCTTCAGTGTATTGGGCACTGTACAAAACCATAAGGCAAACATCCAGGCAAAACATGACTGGTGAATAAACAGGAAAGCTGATGTGTGAGGGTGTAGTGGGAAGATGGTCAGCAGAAATGAGTTTCCATCAAGTTGTGATAGAAAAACGTCACTGTTCCTAAGTAGTTACCTGGTTAATCAGGGGTAGATCCTGTTAGCACGGTGTAGCCTGTTCTGAAACTGATTATTTGACAGATGGAGATGTGAGGAACCATCACAGTGAAGCAGGTCATTCAGCCATTCACATGGCACTGAGTTTCCCCAGGCATGCTGGCCAAGTGTGCTCAAGCTGGAGTTTCTGTCTTACCTAACCCACAGGCCTGGACCCGATCTGTAGTAAAACTCCTGATGAGTTCTCATACACTCCTCAGCCTAGATGAAGTTCAAGAATAGAGTGAACTTCCAGAATAAAAGTCCAGGGTTTAGGAACCCGAGATCAGCATATTCCCATTGATGAGAAGTCAGTTTTGAGCATGATCTGGCAGACCTCTGACTTTCTGCCTCTCTGGATATGGAGGAAATTATATTTGTTTTCAAATCCAGGGCTTGCAGTGGTGGTTTCTTCTTGGAGACAAAATGCCCTATTATCAATATGTACAAGTATAAGGTAAACTTAGAATATACTATGCTGAATGATGTGCAAAATACACCCTGCTTCAAGCATTTACAGTCAAAGCAGACAAGATGAAGGAGAATCATCTTCATTTTGGGAATGAAGAACTGAAAAACTAGGAGATTAAGTGACTTGCCATGAATCCAACAGGCAATCTGTGGCAGAGCCAAGAATAAAATCCAGATCCCACTGAAGCAACCTAACCAGGAACATCCTTCCCATTGAATAGTTTAATTAACACAAATTAAGCAGCAAGTTGGCTCAACATGTTTTTAATTTTTCATGTGTACTTCAGAGAACATGATAATTGCATTTTATAATCTGAAAATAAACAAACACATATGTCTGTCAGAAAAACAGCAGACACAGGAAAAATAGTTCATCCCTTTGTTATCTTTGGTGTGAAGTCTTTCGTTAGGACTAAAATTGTGCTATGAAGTGAAGGGAGAAGGCAAAGAACTTTCTCCTTGTGTGTTAGTTTATTAGAATTAAAAATAACTCTTCTTTTAGGTCTGTGCTGTCTGAGTGTCAGGGCTCTGTGTAAACAGAAGAGCCAAATGACGGATTCTTTAAGCACAGATCCTGTCAAATCCACCTCATCCTCAGTGAGCTCAGTGGTGTTCAGTGCAAGAGGCAGAGTGCTGAATAAGTGCATTTGAAAGGGTCCAAAGATGGAAGGAGTCTGGAAAGCACCTGAGGCCTCTCATGCCCTGAAAGGGAAGATGAGAGCAGAAGAGATACAACAGCAAATCCCAGAAAGAGGAAGATGTCTTCTAAGCTCAACAACAAATCTGTGTAGCCTTTGAAGTTTGTTACACCAGGCTTCATTCCCAGACAGCAGGGTGAGCATTCCTCTCTAAAATTAAACCCAATTGCTCCCCCCAGGAATAGGCATGTACTGAGTGTAGGAAAGCTACATGTGAGTGACAATAGGATGTAAAGAGAAAGAGACACAGAGGAACTGATTTAGACCTCATGGGAACATTGATGGAGCCTTTTCTACATGCAAAACACTTGCATTGAATTAAGCTAAATCAATATAAGCCAGCTGGAAACTGATCAATGGGGATGGTGTTCACAGGCAAACAAGAGATTATTTTGCAGAGGCTGCTTACCAGCCAAGGCCATGTAGCTCTGGTCAGCACAGATTCACAGGGAAGGTCAAAAAAGCAACAGTTTTTGTGGTAACCACTCCTGGCAATGCGTGATGCAAGTACAGCTGCACGTCTGCACACTACAGCCCTTCCAGATCACAGTAACGTCACTGGTTGGCCTTGAGCACATGCTGAACAACTGCAAGCCTGCTCGGTGCATGTTTTGTACGTATAGATCAGCCTTTACTGTCTGGGGGTCTAGAAAATCTGGCAGAGCCATTTTTTGTCTACAGAGCTGAAAAGGAACAATACTCTCTTCCTGTGACATTGCTACCAGTACGACACAAACCCTGCTTTGTTTTTCACTGGGGCAATTTTATGCACTTTTTGTCTGTGAGGAAAACGTCAGTAATATTTGATGCACACAGCGTTATGTCCAAGATTGAACTTGTGAGGCAGAAACTTAGCAAACTGAAACCTGGTGGCTGCATCCTTCCAGTCACTGCATCCTTTCCAGGAGAAACTGCTCCTGTGACACTCTGCTTTTCTTCTATGATCAAAGCTTGAAGACCTTCATAAAATCTATCTAGATCCCATTCCTGTGCCCAGGTTTATGTTACTTGCTGCTGAAGAGTTGGCATTGGGACACTTAATAAAGCAGACTTCTGTCACACTCCTTCAATGAGGTACTTTTCACCTAACGTTAGACTCCTATGAATCTCATTTTTACATCTGCAGCAGCCAGTCTGGACAAACCTTAAAATCAGTGAAGAGAAATTGGAGGTTTCAGAGCCTGATTTGTCCAGACACATACTTCAGGCTGAGAATAGCTACTCCCCAGTAATGTCTGTATTTCTCCCCACTGATGCCAAAGACTGGTGCTGGTGACCAGGTCAAATATACACACCTGCAAAATACCCATCTACAGAATACATATCTACATTTAGTTAGGTGAAGCCTAGCCTTTGAATTACATTGATTTTGAGCAACACCCTGGTGTCCATAGGTAAAAAAAAAATAAGAAAATGCTCTGAATGGACGAGTGTAGTCACTGAAGTCCTCACCTTACAGGAGGTGGTGCCCTCTGGGAGTATGGAGAGCAGCTGGGAAAAGTTTAAGCAGGACTTTGTTGTCAGCCGTCACATAGTGGGGTCCAAGGAAAAGAAGGAGCCTGGTTTGCTCTAAGGTGCTGGGCAGTAATCTGCGGTGATTGTGCATGGAAGTGTGGACACCCCGTGTCTTTCTGGCCTCCACTGCTAGAATGTGGGCCTCAGTGGCTGTGGGAAACCATGAAAAGGGACTCTTCAGCTGAATGCTTCTGCAACAGAGGTAGCTGTATTTTTGATAATAGCTGGTGCTGAAGCACTGGATGCTTGTAATAGTTTTGAATTAAGCCTGACATCTGAGGCTCACCAGGATGCTGTATCACAGGAATTTGAAGAATACTGGCTTCCATATAAAAATGAAACATGTGAACCATATGCCATTGAACAGTACAATAACCCGGCAAGAAGGCAGCAGAATTTGTGGCTGTCAGGGGGTTGAAGAGCCAAGCTCCTTCATTTCGAGGAGCTGAGTCTCTAGGAAGAGAGCAAACATGTCTGGCACCTGAGAAACAGCAGTCAAAATCTATTGGAGGACCCAGAGTTATTTTTTTGAAATGGCATTAAAATTTGCCAGCCAGTTACCTAATTCAGACTAAAACCTCCGTAAGACAGTGCTATCATGCAACAGAGGATGTAGGCTGTTTCAAGACAAGACACTGGCAGCAGAATGGTATACTGAGCATCCCCATAAAGCAGCACACAGATCTGCAAACAACACAAGTTGGGACAATGGCTGGTATTCTGAAAAACCTTCAGGAACCACAGTAATTTCTATCACTTTCCAAGAGATTCTCCAGCATGGACAAAGAGGACAATAGCACCATGTCCTCAGATGACTCTTCATGGGACCAGTGAGCAGTGCTGCAGAGGATTAAAGCACTATCATCCTGAAAGCAAACGAAATGCCTGTGCCTTGAACACAGATGTTGGTGCAAGCTGAAGTGTTGCCGGGAATGGGCATGTTAGCATGGAAAGCAAAAGCACAGGCAATTGACCACAAATAGGTGAAGCTCAGGACTTACTGTGGCAAGCTAACTCCTATTAGAGTTGTGACTAAACTCACAGGCGATTAGCAAATTGGAAGAAGTACAATTTATAATCACACCAAGGGAAAACAATTATCCATGAATAAAAACATACCACTCCCTCCATCTCATTAAAGAGGTAACTCACCAAGGAGGCGGAAGATCAAAACAATTTAAGAAGATTTTGAGGATACCTTCCAAGGGAAACAGAACTTGTTGAGGCTTGTGACATATACTGAAAGCACAGGCCAGTCAAGTGAAAACTCCCATGGTATGGGAACAGCTGGTCAGCTGATTTCTTTATGTTGGAGAAATGAGGTATTTATTTCAGAGACACCCTTATCAGACAGTCATAAAGGTGATCACCTCAATTTTTGCTAGATCTAGTTGCCTGACATAGCTAATGGCTAACACAGTTTAATGGCTAACACACTAAACCACAGTTGAGCGGATCTGAGTTTGAGCAGTCAGTGGAGAACACAGTATGAGACATTTTATTACCAGTCCAGATTTATACTCAGTACAACAGGTTGGTAGAAAGCACTATCAAAATAAGAAACCACCCAGTAAAAAGAGTAAGGAGGTTAACAGAGACCTGCGTTTAGCATTGTTAAATTACAGGATTGTACAGAATATGAGTGGTTTTCTGACTACAAAGATTTCCTTCAGAAACTGAAGAAGTAAGAATGCCTACAGTGTTAGAAACTGATGACACCAAAGGTGGGCACACCTACAGAGAAACAGATGACATAATTCAAACCCTTAAGAACTAAGGTCCTGGAATCATCCACTCTTACAGTTGCAAACAGTAGTGAGATCTGAAATGGTAGTCTTGAATTCATGAGGATGTAACAAACAGACATTCAGCCTATAAAAACATGGGTGGCTTCTCCGTTTTTGGGATTGAAGAAAGATGAAGATCACAAGGCCAGTTATTTTGCTCAGGAAGGTCTCAAGCAGGGGACTGGAGCTGGCTGAGGCAGCTGGATCCTAGGTTATGGCAATAGAATGAACAAACTCAGAGGTGCTCATCAGTAACCGCGCTTGTGTTTCTGCAGTGATGGGGATCTTGGGAAGTTCCATGCAATGCTACAGGGTACCTCAGAAACAGCATTAGTTACTGTGCTGTAACTGTATACATGTGTCTGGCATTCTATAACTACTTTTTGCTGGCAAAGATGCATATGGAGAACTGTACTTTTAAGGGGCTTTCTAAAAGCAAGAGGGAGCAGCAACTGCCTTAATCCTAGGCCTATGTTACGCATTGATGGACAGGAAGAAATCAGGCCCCAGTGAAGCACACCTCCTTCAGATATAATCACTCTAAATGATTGCTGAACAATGGGCGCAGCTCATTCAGGAATACTGTTTACTGCTGTTAAGTGAGAAAGTTCTGCATCAGCTGGCATTCGGGATAAGCATCTCTTAAAGTCAAAATTAATTTTGCAATTACTCAGAAACTGATTGTACTTTCATCACAATACAGATTTCACAAAAGATCACGTATCAGTCCAGTATAGCTTGGGAAAAACAAACCAAAAAGTACTTGAAATGAAAGGTTTCTGCAATTCACAATGGCTTATCTTTTTGTGAAAAAATGTCATCAAGACAGCTTTTTCTAGTGGAAATGTCAAATGAAAGCAGGAGCATTTTAAATAGTAGGAGAATGCTTCATTTCTCTTAAATTCAGATGGTTTTCTCCACGAAAATACATTAAAAAAGGTCTATTGACATTACTTTTTATGCAAAGCAGTACTATTGGGAAATTACAAATCACACAAGACTTTTAATTTTGTAATGGTCTACCTGCTATCTTCCGCTAGGATTGAAGTCTCTTGTGTTATCAGAATACCAACAAATCAACAGAGCAGATCTAAGAGAAGCACCTGTGAACACTCCAGGAATCTCAATGCAGCTAGTTACAAGCATTAATAATTGTAAAGTTAATTAGGCCTCAGACAGACTTATGTATCTAATGACCATTTCTGTGATCTGGGCCTTAATACTTTTGGGGCAGAGAGACAGAGCATTGCAGTTGTATTGAAAATAGCTGAAACATCCCTTATTTTATCACAGCATAGTTTCTAACTTCCAAACCCCTTCCCCTCCCAAACCCTATAAACCTCAAAATGCCAACAGCAAAAAATAAGTCAAAGCAAAACTAAAGGGATGTCCTTAAAATAAAATAAAACATAAAATTAAATTTCCTTCTGGAGTCCCCATAGGGCTGTCCCATCCCAGCAAGGGAATAGGGACAGTGGTTCAAGGTGTCATCCCCTCTCTGAGTCATTCAGCTGCTCAGAGAGGAAGGGAAAGGGAAAGCATTTAGAATGGGTCTCCAGAGTGTTAGCCCACTGAATTCCTCCCCAGCATACAATCTGTGGAAGAAGTGGAGAAACCCCTAGAGCAGGAAGTGATTCAGAAACATACGATGGTCTGTTTGCAGTGACTCACAACACATCAATGGCAGAATTGTCCAGAGACCTATAGAATGTCAGGACTCTTTTTATACCATTTTGCAACCACAAGTACCAAGAAACATATGTTTCCTATCACTCAGCCCAGCTTTATGCTAGGCTAATATATATTAGTCTGTCTAACTGCATGCTTGAAAGCAGTCCTAGGCTTCCATCATATATGCAGAATGCTTCATACTCAGGCATATTGTTGTTTGTTTTATTATTATTAATATCATTATTTAGATCACAATAGTTTCTGTTGATGATTTTATGGATGCAATTACAATTTGTTGTTTCCAGCAGACTGCACCACATATATGTGTATATATATACACATACATATACACTTTGAATGATACCTATGTTTAACAATATCTCCTATGAGCTTGTTTCATTTCCACGCAGACATGCTATCAGGTCTCTGGGCTGATCACAGTGGTCTGTAACGCTGCAGCATAGTCAGAGGAGTGGTGATATTTGGGCTGCCTACAACTTATAAAATATTGCTCTACCTTTTGACAAATTTCCCTTCTGGTGACCATTCAGGCTGGAATATTTCACCCTGAATGACTCCCGTAACAAGAGTATATGGAGAATATATAGAGGTAAACCGGGAAGCTAAATAACCCTTACACATATTCACACACACAAACAAAGGAAGCTGTTGCTTTGCTCATGTTGAAGAATAGCTCTTACTGCTTCTTTAGGAAACTGACAGCTCCAGCTATGAAAAAAGCCAGTGAAATGCAGCAGTCCTTCGATTTCTTCATCCTTATGAAAATTTGGCCAAATCTGG
The DNA here is from genome assembly GCF_000696875.1 of Nestor notabilis. NCBI lineage: Eukaryota > Metazoa > Chordata > Aves > Psittaciformes > Psittacidae > Nestor > Nestor notabilis. The sequence goes on from NW_009936793.1 coordinate 67,636, forward strand.
TCAAGTTTCAAACTTCTGGTACCTGCAGTTAGCACCTGCTAAGCACAGTGTTGCCAAAGACCTACCTCAAGCCTATCAAAGCATCAGTCTGCACTTAGCAGGTTGCTGAAGTGCAGAGGCTCACCAGGATCTTCCCCTGGAATTGCAAATCTCAGGTGCTATAGGTATTGAACTGAAACAAGGGAGTCTACGGGTGTGGAAATATGAACAAACAGATATAGGGAAGCAAATTACTTAGTGTGAACTGATATGTAGTAATTATTCCTATTCATTCTTACTCTGCAGAAATGGGGGGGGGGAGTATTTCATGGCAATCAAATCTTCAATAAAAGGCAAATAAACTATCTTATATCTACAACATGGCAAGTGTTGCATGCAGACAAGTACCTGTTTATGTTTATTAAAAGCTGACGGGATGCGATCTTGCATGATGATGTTTTTGTGTATCTGTCCCTTTCTGTGTGCATACTACACTGTCTGTGCTGGGCCAGTGTCAGGACTACAGCACTGCATATGAAAGCCATGGTTCAAACACAGAAATAAGAAGAACCAGCCCTGAGAAGATAGATTGGATTTGGTCAGGGAGCAGTGGAAAATCAGGTCACGACACTGGGAGTGAAGACTGCTATGGAAGAGAGCACTGCATGTGAAAGCCATGGTTCAAACACAGAAAAAAAGAAGAACCAGCCCTGAGAAGATGTATTGGATTTGGTCAGGGAGCAGTGGAAAATCAGGTCACGACACTGGGAGTGAAGACTGCTATGGAAGAGAGAAACTAGAAGTAAAGGTCTGGTTGGGTAAGAATAAGGATGGGAACCAAGAGCAGAATATATGGGGACAAAAAGTCCATGTGGAGAGACAGAACAGGCATAATCTGATGTGCAGCAATGAGGAAGGTAAGGAGTGGCTGGGCAAGGAGCTATGGACCAAAGAAGAGCAGGGTGTGGAGAAGTATCATATGGAAGGCAGATATCTCACAGGGATCAAGGTGCAAACAGAACTGGGATGGGCTGGAGAGAGAATCTGAAATAAAGGGGTACACTGTGAATGAACCAAGTGTCTGGGAAGGGAGCCTGAAAAAGAAATAACCAGAAAGGCAGAGTATTGGCAAGGAGGGAAGAGAGCACGGACAGAGAGCCAGGGATAAAGGCACCGAACAGCCAAGCTCAGTGGCACTGATAACAAACACTGGGGCTCAGTGGGCAAAATGTTTAGGATAGGGAAGAACAGGACAGATATTAAACCCAACAACGAGAGGAGAATGGGACTTGTCTAAGGAGCCAGGATAGGACATACCCAGCATGAAGATAAGATGAACTGGAGGGAATGAGGAAGGAAAGCCTATCTCCACTGTGACCTTTTCCTTTCAGAGCCCAGAGTGATGTTAAATATTCTGAGTGTTATCAGTTCTCTCCTAATAGGATATATTTGGAAGACATCCGTATGGCCACAAGTGATGAATGTGGACATATGCCTTCTCTTCATGAAGTGCAGGTCAAAATGCCAACCTTGGTGAGTCATGTGTGCGCCAATAAACAAGTGTCAGAGGGAAATTTTTTCTCAGTTTGCTTTGTGGTAAGCCTAGGAATCACCGTGCCCATATAGCATCTGAAAAAGAACCTTATTAAGGTCAAAAAGTTAAGCACCCAAACTTTAGGAAACAGCCTTCATTTTCCTTCCTTGTACATAAGCATTCTGAATCAGTCTTTAATTACGTGACTGTGAGTTATTTTTTCCACAGTCCCCCTTCAGAAGGGTCCACCAGGTAGACCTGCTCTGAGGCTAAATCCAGACTTCAGGAGGAGGTTGTTTGCAGGACCCCTGCTTCATTTCTTCCAAAAGTTGGAAAATGCATAAATTATGACTAGGGTGTAGTGGAAAAAGAAAGGGCACTTTGATGATTAAGGCAGCTGAAAGGCGTCTTAGTGAACTGGATTCTGTCCCTAACTGTGCTAAAAAGCCCAAATGAAATTCTGAGAAAATCCTTTAAATCACACTGCTCTGTAGGAACTAATGTTGTGTCCCTCAGTTTTTGGCAGTCTTAGTTTCAAACACTGGAAACTGACTTGAAAATTCTGCTGCAATTAATTCCTGAGAATGACATCTTGGACTGGTGTTCATATACATAAAAAAAGAAGAAGGACTTAAAAATTGGCATGGAAAAGAACAACTGAAATTATTTAAGTAACATGTCTGTCAGTGAGTTGCCTGCAAACTTTCTGACATGTGTCTTGAATACAGGTTACGAATATGTTCCTGAGGAGTAAATACCAGCTGTAAAAAGAATCTTTAATCCAGTGTAGAAAAGTAAAGTAAGACCCTATGTCTGTGAGTAGAAACTAGGTAGATTCATATGAGGAATGTCGCATAAAGATTTAACAGTGAGAGTAATTAATCACCCCTCAAAAATTAACCCAAGCAAATCACCAGCTCCTTATCTTTTGCGGTCTTCAAGTAGAGCCTAGCTGCCTTCCTACACTACTTGCTTTACTTTGGATAATCCTGAATGATTGGACTAATTACAGGGATAACTGAGTGAAATGTATATATAGGTCTGTAAAGCACAGGAAGTCAGACTCTGTGACCTAACAGCCCTTATCTTTACTAATCCAAGTGCCAGGCAGCCATAGCTGCAGCTGAAGTCAGTGGAAACTTCTCTATGATTATATAAAATGCTAAATAGGGCTACACAGACAGAAATAACAAGGTCTAAGGTATCTCATTTAAGACACTCAAATATGGTACATACTTTTGAACTTAATCTCTTATTAGTTCAACTTTACATCTGTAAAATGGGGTTGATAATCTCCCCTTAACTGGAAGAGATGTTCTGAATGTTCACTGATTATAATTCATGAATCTTCAGCAATGAGAACCACTGAAATGCCCATGGGTAAAAGAACAATTCTCACCTCAGGACAGCATTTGAATACTGTGAAAATAGCAGACAAAAAATTGTGAGGAGGTAACAGCTCATTCAGTCAGAACTGGGTATTAAATGATGCCCAAATCTTGTGCAAAACCAAAATCAACCCCAAAACCAACAGTATGTGATCCAGTAATCAGTGATTGACACATTTGCATAAGGGAAGCAAATAAAGTTGCACAATTAACCCTTATTCTGGCGTTTCCAAAGAAAACTGGAGTTTTCAGCCTGATTATGTTCCTCAGTTTATTAGCTGATACATCCTGCACAGGATACACACAAAAAAATGTAATGTATTAAAATATATAACTGCATCATGACATAAATTCAGGTGTATCTCCTTTGAGCCTACACTAGGGAGAAACCTGTCTCAGTTACACAAACCAGCAACTTAGTCCCAAGCATTTGTAAGTCTTATGTGAGTCACAAAGACTGGAAAATCGTGGAGAATGAAGCCAATGGGATCTCTACAGCTGGATTTGGAGGCAAAATAATCCTCCCAGTGAGGGACGGACAGAGGTATGATTAGAAGAAGGGTGTATCACGTTGAAGGAGAGATGTCAGTTACCATGTGGGTAAGGAGTCAACACCTGGAAGGCAGTATGTAAATACCAAATGATCCCAGACTACATGGAGCCTCTGGTTTTGTCAAAGCCCTGAGGTCATTAATGGCCCTAATGATCCTGATGCTTCACCTGTGACCCACACCCATGGGCCCAGGAGCTCTATTTAAGCTCAGCCTTGGGCATTCACTCCTTTCATGAGTTATTCTGGAAGAGTGCTGGTCTCCTGTACAGCCATGGCCATACTCCTGCCTGCCTATGAAGCCCATTGAATTGAACCTCAACCTGTGGATTGGCTTTCTAGCTTGAGTTTTGTCACTGTGGACCTGCCTGATGATCACTGGACTTGATCCTGTTCCTGACCTACTGACTGGTTTCCTGGCTTGGCCTCAGACCTGTCTTATGGCCATTACACTGCATTTTGACCTGAACTTTTGGTTGGACCTTGCCATCACCTCTAGGTCTGTCCTGCTCACCTTTTGCTCTGGCACTGTGGGACAGAGATATGGCTGGCAAGGCTCCCCTTTGGCTCCTGGCTCGCCTTCCTTTAAGGAGTAGCCCTGCTCTTGCTGCTCCCTGACAGATTTATCCTGATGTTTGGATGTTGGGTGCTCTGGAGGGAGTGACTGCCTTGCCAGATAGGGCCAGAAAGCAATGTAGTGAGTCTGAGAGGGAGGGAGAACTCTTCAGCCAAAAATAACTATTTTTTTAGCCATAACAAAAGTTTGGTGACTGGTAGCTGTGTGTATGTGTGACTAAGTGTGTGCACCCAGAGCTCTAGTCAGGCTGTAAGATGACATCAGCTCAAGGAGCATGCCAGCAGCCTCTCAGTCATCTCTTTCCTCTTGCTTGCCAAGAGCTGTTGCTGCTTCCCAAAACATGTGGTAAAAGAAGCCTCATGCATGTTTACATTGAAGGCAGGATGAGGGCCTGCCCCTGACCAGACTGCCACAGTGCACTTCAGAGTCCAAGTCAGAACAATACTGCTTTGACAGAGGCTAATTTCTGATGCCTGCTCATGGGTGAGGCTGTTCCCTGTCTTGGTCCTATACCATATTGTGTATCTTCTATGACATTCTGCTATCTGAGGAATCGCATTTAAGATTTAGAGGGGAACAAAAATGGTCAGCTTAGGAATGACAGGAGTAAGGTCTCATGCTTGGAGCCAGCCTTGGTGAGTGGTTTCCAAAAGCTAGTATGTTATTTCCATGATGGAGATGATTAACAGGAAGGAGTTCACTTTGTTTTACAGACATTGTATGTAACACCAGCAATAGCCAGCTTTTAACTGCTGAAGCGGGTTCTCATTTGTGAACTGGATACCTGAAGTTTGAAGGGGATGCTGAGGAGAGAGGAATCTGTGAGGGACAATATCCCCTCATCATCTTAGGAAGCAACTGAAAGGGACTAATTGGTAGGCTTGAGTCTGTTCACGTGGTACATTTGGTTTTATCATGAGAGTAGTTAATAAAAAAAAGGTTCTAATACAAAGGTAAGGGATATTAGAACTTTTAACTATGTGTCATAAGCAAAACAGTGGTACTTAAATGTGCACAGGAAGAGTTGGAACTCCCTCATTTTAGGCAGTAACTGGAATTCTGGGGTGGTGAAAATCCAGTCTAAAAGAAGGATTAGAATGTGCTGTCTAAAAAAGCTTTTCTTTGGACAGAAAGGGGTATGTATGTATCTCTAATCTGTGCATGTTCCTGTTATAACAGTGTGTTACTGAAGGACAGTGAAGTCGGTGCAAGTGGCCAGCTGCAGTAACTTGTAGGTATGGTTAATAGGCTAAGAATGACTGGTGGAAGTGGCTTGGATGTGCTGTGACAGTCTCATGCCAGCAGAAACTGCAGACAGTTGGCTTTACAGCAGCACTAGCTGCTGCTTCACCAAAACCTGAGAGGGAGTGAAGTGATGGTTGTGTTATAGCAAAGGGCTATTGGATTAATCTAGCCCTTACACTACATTGTTCTTACAGTACATTATTCTGTTTATTTTTACTGTCTTCCCTTTCTTCAACAATGTGCTGTTTTGGTAAGTTGTTAGATTCACCATATGGCAGCAGGGAGGCTGAGCTCTCAGATGAGCCCATCAGTTCTTGTTTTCCCATGTTTTGAGGTGTGAGATTCAGCTGGCATTTGTTAGAGCCTTAGAAATCCAGATATACCATTTTGCTGCCAGCCCAGAATCATGCAGGAGGGTTATGCAATTTCAGCTTCTCTTCACATTGATTCTTTGCTCTGAGAATCTGCTTCATTTCTGAATATAACTAAACAAGGGGGAGAATGGTGAAGTGTTCAAAAACCGTGCAGATGAGGCCCTCAGTGACATGGTTTAGTGGTGGTCTTGACAGTCCTGGGGTAATAGCTAGAGGCTCCATAAGCTGTCCTCATCCCCCTACAGCAGGTTTTTACGAAACTCATCGAGTCCATCACCTCCTACCACTAATTTTGACAAACTTCCTTAGGGCTTGGTCATTTGTCCCTCAGGATTTGTGGTTTATAACTACACAGGCAGAGTTACATGTAAAGCAGATTCCTGAATTTGGTAGCAGTACTGCATTCAGAGTTGAATATCACAGAGAGGCACAATTTGCTGGGTACAACGACCAGTGCTGGGACAAGTGCACAGCACAGTGTTGTCTTGCAAGAAGAGCTAAAGCATATGCAACTGTTTGCCATTAAGTTATTATTATCTTCTGTAGAGGGAAAAACTTCACTGGTTTCTCTGTCCTTTTGTACTGTTCAAGAGCTTTCCAGGTCATACTGTTCCCCAGAATAGACACTGTCCCACTAACTCCATCCTATGGCTTCACCCAGTTAAGAATGCAAGATGCCTGGCTTGCACAGAGATTGTCTCCAGTGAGGGAAAAAATGAGTTCAGTTGACTGCATTGCTGGGTGCAGTGGACGTCCAGCTTAGTGTGAAAGCTCATACGCTCTGTATCATGGATTTTACCCTGATTATTATATTTCTGATAGGAAACCAGAAGCTTTCTTTGTCAGTCTTTTTGCCTTGGCATCTTTGCACCTACTTCTGTAGACATTCACCTTCTCTCTTTCTGGGCACACACATGAGACTGGCATTATTTATGAGTTAACTCTCCTTTGTGGTGTTATATTTGTGTTTTACTTTTTGGGGGACAGCTTTTAACATGTCTGTAAGGATATAAAACTCTGATGACAGAAGATTTATTTTTTTTATAATTTTTTAGTTCTAATACCCTGGGATCCATGTTTCAAGTCTACGATCAAAAGAACCAAGTGAATACAGTGTTACCTGCTTATACTTGATTTTATTTCTTTCAATCTAGACTTACTGGTGCCAAGAAACTTCTTCCGAAATTAGGCAGTAAGATAGAGATAATTATGTCCACATTTGTTTTTGTCTCCTCTTGACATTTCAATCAATCTCTGAAAATTTCAGGCTAGAAAGCAACCTAATCAGCAGTAGGCTCAATTTTAGAACTATTTTCTGTGTTGAAATACAGAGGTATTAGCCCTGGGAGACATCAATGATAAGCATTTGAATGTTGCAATTTGTAAAGAAAATTTTAAATGTGAAACATAAAATGCCTGTTACACATTTGGTGCCAGAAAACACCACGGATCTGTGGGGTTTTTTGCTACCATGCAGGTAATGTAAATACCAATGGAAACCTGCACCATCACTTAAATTGGGTTTGCATGAAACGGTAGTAAAGATGTCTGTGCTGGTACTGGTTTCAATGGTAATAGTAGCAGCTGGCATTTAACAGAATTCACTATAAGCAATTACTTTTGAAGGTAGCCTCTGTGTTTGCTAACCATTCACTTGTCCAGGCTGGTTTCTTCAAATACATGTTTCTTAGCTGGCTGAAGTGAACCTCTGCAGCCTTTAGGCAGTTTTAGAGATATGTTACATCATACATGTTACTCAGTACTTTCCTGGATGTCAGAAACTACAGAAATACTTCAGAACTAAACCAGCTCAGACAGCCAAAAAGTCAAAGAAAGGAAAAAATTTATAGGCAAGGAACTGAGGATGAGAGATTAAGCAGCCTGCCAATGCTTACAAGGGAAAATCTATGCTAGGCTCGGAATTGGACCCAGACATCCTGAATGTCAGTCCAGCCTTAACCACAAGGCTGTCCCTCTTCTGATTCACAAATGCTATTACAAATTAACTAGTGGTTCTCTGAGCCCTTGTGATTCATTAGTCATACATAAACAATGGAGTAAAACTATTGCATTCTTTGTAGAAATGCAACATTTTGGGTTTGGGTTTTTCCTTGGTACCATTCAGCCTTTTCAGCTAAAGAATCACTGACTGAAATGGGGGCTGTGATCTGGATGTTACCAGATTTGGAGATGGCTGTTTGTTATTGTACATCTCGTACATAGCCAGGATTCTCACAGGACACTACTCTGTGATAGACTCTAGATGGGTAAAAAGAAGACGTAGCATTAGCTTTTTAGCTGCCAGAGCAAAGGAATGATTATTATATTCTTGCCACCTGAATAAGACCATTTTGTTTCATAGGTATGGTATTTACATCTGGGACATAGACATGGGTTATATACCTTCCATGTTTTAGATGACAAAATATTATTTGAAGCCTATTGGCCTTTTGCTTCAGGATTTTTCAGGCAACATCTCTTAATTGTGTCTGGATACCTCTGAAAATGTCTTTATAGCTTGTCAGGACCAAGCAGAAAATCCAAAAGATATCTCTGACCATAAAGAACAGGTCTGAGGTTGCTCTCGAGACCTGGCTTAAGTGTAAGCTTTTAAACTCCCATGTTGTTGCCTGGTGAGGTGCTCTCTGACTGAAGAACAATTAAGAAAGAGGTTGATTGTGCAACTGATCACATTATTGCTCCCAGTGGGCACACAATCCTCAAACTCAAGCTCTATCTAAGCATGATCAATGGTCAAACTATTGCCAGTGAAATAAATGAGAATCATGTTGCTGGGCATGAGAAGATCTAACTGTAATGCTGCTCACTGTAATCCAGAAGGGAAAATGGCTGTCAGGAATGCAATGATGCAAGTCTCTGCTAGGATATGAATCTATCTGGGCAGTGAACTTTGGGAAATCCCCTTGTCAAATCCACTGACTAGTGGCTGTAAATAATCACAGAACAATAGATATTGTGACTGAAACAGCTGTAGAAGTCATCTGGTCTACCCTTTAGTCACAGAAGTACTATTGCCAGCACATCATTAGGTCAGCCCTAAGTTTGAATAGCTGAGTGGTGAAAACTGCCTAAATTGGGTATTCTGTAACCTCCGTGGGTCATCTGTTTTAATGTTGCACTACCCTTATAGGAAATCTTTTCTTAATGTCCAAACCAATGTCGCAGGCCACAGTTTGTGGCTGCTGTTCCAGTACAACAGTGTAATCTGATGCTTCTGAGGAGAATGTGGATCTGTTATGTTTGTGATTATTCTTCAGGTAGCTGTAGGCTATTAAGCTGTAGGCTTCTCTTCATCTGCCTAAACAAGTCAGGAGGCCTCAATATATCCTTGATGATAGTGTGCTCCAAGGCATCTGAGCATTGTGGTAGCCTTCTGCTGAACACTCTCCAGTTTCTTCACATCCCTCTGCAATGGAGATGCTCCAGAGTGGACTATATGCCAGATGCAGTCTCATGAATGTCAAGTAGCAGGGAAGACAACTTTTCTAGATCTGCCAGCCATGGTCCTTCCAATGTCAATGCAGAATGCAGCTTCCTTACAGTGACAATGCACTGTCAGCTCAGTCTAACAGTGAGGAGGTTCCATGGCAACCTCCTGATAGGGGAGACCATGTTGCCCAAGGCTCTGTCCAACCTGGCCTTGAACACGCCAGGGATGGAGCATTTACCACTTCTTTGGTCAACCTGTTCCAGTGCCTCACCACACTCAGAGTAAAGAACTTCTTCCTTACATCTAACCTGAACTTCCCCTGTTTTAGTTCGAACTCATTCCCCCTTGTCCTACCACTACAGTCCCTAATGAAGAGTCCCTCCCCAGCATCCTTATAGGCCCCCTTCAGATACTGGAAGGCTGCTATGAGGTCTCCACGCAGCCTTCTCTTCTTCAGGCTGAACAGCCCCAACTTTCTCAGCCTGTCTTCACACAGGAGGTGCTCCAGTCCTCTTATCATCCTCATGGCCCTCCTCTGGGCTTGCTTCAGCAGCTCCAAGTCCTTTTTATGTTGAGGACACCAGAACTGTACTCAATATTGCAAGTGGGGTCTCACAAGAGCAGAGCAGAGTAGAGGGGCAGGATCACCTCCTTTGACCTGCTGGTCACACTTCTTTTGATGCAGCCCAGGATACGGTTGGTTTCTGGGCTGCAAGCACACACTGAAGCCGGCTCATGTTCAGTTTCTCATCAATCAACACCTCCAAGTCTTTCTCCGCAGGGCTGCTTTGAATTTCTTCTCCACCCAGCCTGTAGCTGAGCCTGGGATTGTTCTGAGCCAGGTGTAGGACCTTGCACTTTACACTGTTGAACTTTATGAGGTTATCATTGGCCTATCTCTCAAAAACAATGTATGCAATGTTACGGGGCTGGTAACAGAAAGACTGTGTTCATGGTCTTTCATGCAATACAGGGTGGCTGTGTTGTACTGGAAGCTGAAAAACTGTTACTTTTCCTTTCCCATTCTTTACTTCATTTCTTACTTACAGAAACTGAAATTTAGGTTGATTGCACAGCTTAAGGAGAAGGGATGATGCCTGTGATAGAGAACAGTGAAGCTCATACTGGTAGCTAGCGTCTATAGACCCAAAAAACTGCAGTGGGAAAAGGCCACTTTCACCTTATGTTGTCCAAATGCATCAACTCAAAACATCCACTTCTCAAAAAAATTACTTGGCATTCTGTCATAATATTTAATTACAACAGCCTTCTCCCCCCACCTCAGATGGGTTGGAAGAGTTTGAAAAGGCAAACAAATTAAATTGATCCATATTTAATTTTGCTTTGGCTGCAAGTCCTTCTTCCTGGTTTGAAAAGGTGGAGCCAAACCAAAGACCTTCCTTGTTCAAATGTGCATGGCTCTGGGTTCAGGTATTTCGTATCCAAACTCTATGCCTGTAGTCTGTGTCTGTTAGCAGGAGATCAGAGATGAAAACCACCTCACACATCCAGGTCACAGCTTTTATAAGGGGGCCTTTTATTCATTCATCTCTTCCTTACCACTCCTCTTTAGGGTTCATTTCCTTTTTGGTTCCTGTTAGTTAAGGGGAATTACACATCTGTATGGTAAGGAGAGAATGGATTCCTTCTTCCTCTATAAACAGTAAGGAAAACTAGAGGAAGCACCAATTTGTAACCCAAGATGACCAAAGAACTCCTTAGCAATTATTACATCATAACTGTGTAAGTACGAGGGTACAGTTTCCTCTCTGCACCTGAGAAACTGCAGGGTTGACCTACATCCCCTATGTGTACAGTATGCCTGAACAGTGCCAGAAGTAGGTTCTAACAGAGAAATTCATTTGGTTGCTAACCTGGCTGGGTGACCTACTTGTACTGTCACCAGATACTGAGCATCTTTGTTTGAGCACAAAGTTGGTATTATTGCTGATGCTCAGGCTTACTAGTTATTTCTCTCTGCCATCCGTGATAGGATTTAATCTCAAGTAATCTGAGATGGAAACATGATGCAAAGCAACTTGAAGGGCATTTCACTTCAGACAGGCTTGTTTAGTTTCTCCTGTATGCCATAGTTTACTGAATACTAAATCAGAAACTTACTGGTAAAGCAATAGCTCTTCTCAGTTTAGGAAGAGGAGCCTCTCCTACAACACACCAGTGCCGAAGTGTGTTAATACTGCAGATGTTACTGATCATGGGTATGCATCTCCTAGAGTCACATGTAAGAGAGAAGAACTAGTCAAGGCTTCCTTTTTATACAGACAATGTACTTACACTAATTAATCCTGGTCTATACATATCTTTCATTACATCAAAGCCCTGATCTGAAAAACACACGTGCTCTTCAGGTCCTGAGTCCTGCTGTATCTGTGGATTTCATTTCTAACTTTAAGTGCTTGCCCCTGAGGAAATGCTTGGGCAGTGCTGCCCTGTTTGAGGCCATCTTGTGTGGTCTACACAGAGCTTCAAAGAATCCTAGAATAGTTAGGATTGGAAAGAACCTTAAGACCATCTAGTTACAAGCACCCTGTCATGGGCAGGGATGCCTCACACTGGACCTGAACTTCCCCTCTTTAAGTTTGAACCCATTACCCCTTGTCCTATCACTATAGTCCCTGATGAAGAGTCCCTCATCAGCATCCTTGTAGGCCCCCTTCAGATGGGGACTCCCATCTGAATGCTATGAGGTCTCCATGCAGCCTTCTCTTCTCCAGGCTGAACAGCCCTAACTTCCTCAGCCTGTCTTCATACAGGAGGTGCTCCAGCCCCCTTATCATCCTCGTGGCCCTCCTCTGGACTTGCTCCAACAGCTCCATGTCCTTCTTATGTTGAAGACACCAGAACTGTACACAATACTCCAAGTGATGTTTCACAAGAGCAGAGTAGAGGGGCAGGATCACCTCCTTTGACCTGCTGGTCACGCTTCTTTTGGTGCTGTCCAGGATATGGTTGGTTTCTGGTCTGCAAGTGCACACTGAACCCGGCTCATGTTCAGTTTCTCATCGACCAACACCCCTAAGTCCTTCTCTGCAGGGCTGCTCTGAATCTCTTCTCCACCCAGCCTGTAGCTGTGCCTGGGGTTGTGCCGACCCAGGTGTAGGACCTTGCACTTGGCTTGGTTAAACTTCATGAGGTTGGCATCAGCCCACCTCACAAGCGTGTCAAGGTCCCTCTGGATCCCATCCCTTCCCTCCAGCATATCAACCGAGCCACACAGGTTGGTGTCGTCGGCAAACTTGCTGAGGGTGCACTCAATCCCACTGTCCATGTAACTGACAAAGATGTAGAACAGGATTGTAAGAGATCATGAGAGATTAGTATGCAGCTCACAGTACTCGTACTCACTAGTCTCTCTTGATGTACTAACCTCCTGTGCTACATACATCCAGTAGCTCTCTGGAAGGATTCTCCTGAGTCTGAGAGCCTTTTTCCTCTATATTCTATTACTTGTCTTCATCACTTGCCTCTTTTGTAGAGAGCATGTTTTCCCTGGATGAGCTAGCAAGTGTTGCTGCTGTCAACTGGTGGTAGCTGCTTCCTCAGCCCCTATCTCTGCTTACCCAGCTGCCTTGTACTGGATATTATCCTCCATACACCCTTACAATGACTTGCTGTGGTGAAGGAAGCTGCTCTGCCTTTGCTGCTTTCACATCTCCCCAGACCTTGCTTTTGTTCCTCTCTGGCAGTGAATTCAAAGGCACAAAATAACCCTCCAACAAAAAGGTGAAGGAACAGGTCCCCAGATGCAGTTTCCAGCAGTCAGGTATGTCCTTCCTCTAACGTAAGCCCCTCCAGGGAGATGGGTGTGAACACAGCTTGGTCACTGGGTTCCCACCCCATGGAGGGGCTTTCTCTGGCCTTGGGGGTGAAGGGACGGAAATTTCCCTTCAGCTCAGTAAACTGCTGCAATGAAATGACTTTGATTCCTCCACCTTTTGGTTACTTATTCTCTTGGCATTTTAGTGAGAGCCAAAGAATCTGTTTTCCATTTGCTGTACTTTTGCTGGAGACTGTAATTGCTCTTTGAACCTACAGGAGCAGGAAACCCATTAAAGGCCCAAGAGGACAAGGATTCAGTGCCAGCCAGCACATTCCTCAGCTCCTTTCATCCTGCAAGAGGAGAGTGCTTCTGGCTTCTCCAGAAGGGATATTACTACATTTTGTTCAAATTCAAGGCTGATTTCAAGAGTAATTCTACCACTCACCGTATAGTTATCATTATTCCTGCTATTTGTATTCTTAGTTTCATGGTCGTTATTATCACTAACATAGAAATATTTATGGAGAGGTCATTACAGAAAACCCAAGTATCAAGGTTGCCTTTCAGTGTGTTGCAGACTGTAATGATAGATATAATAACAAGTTGGCCATGGCTGAGTCTGTCTCGTGGATTCTGGAGTGGGAGAGGGGCAAGCAGCACAGCACAAAGCGTAAGCTTTGGAAGGTATGTCTAAGAACACAAAGGTAGGCTGGGGCAGGAAGACACAGATATTCTGAGTCTAAAAATGGAGAAAGGGGAGCTTGGATCTGAGGCAATGAAAGAAGAAAGCCAAAAAAGATGATTTTTTGGAGTTTGAGTCTGTTATTTTAGTGAACTTCACAACAACTAGTCTTTCTGTGTCAGGTTTTGGCCCCTCCAAATAGCTGCCTTTGTGTCACTCTAGTTACACAAATGTTCACTAAAGCTGACATAATGAGCTGGTGAAGAGTTATCTCTGTGCACAGGAATATAAGCAGAATGAATGACTCTGCTGTCCTATCCTCTGCTGAAATAGTCTCAGGTAAGCAAACGGGAGACACAAGGATATTCTGTGTATCATGCAGCTGTCAGAGAGGCCTTGAGACTTTTCTAGTTTATATCTGTGATTGGGTCCTACTGGAGAGAGCTAGACAGACCTGCATAGAAGTTAGCAATGGCATCTCCCAGACCATCCTAATAATGTCAATACTTGAAGAGGAACTGTCACCTCTCACGTATTCCTGCTTACAGGAGAGGAAAAAGAGGATTTTGCTAGGCAGTGACAAGGAACAGAGCCTGTTGTGCACGCTTCGTGTGTCCAACAGAGCCACTAATTCCCATATTCGCAGTGGTCGTGGGTTAGGAAGGAGCACAATCAAATACTTAAAAAGATAGGAAATCTGGGATTAAAGTTACCCAGGCAACATTTGTGCAGATGGGTTATGATGCTGTCTTCATTTCAAAGCGCACAGACTGTTGTTTCTCTGGACATTCCCTTGCTCCATGGGCAGGAGGGAACTGCTCTGAAGGCTACTAGTGGCTGTGACAGCCTTGCAGCAGTTCTCTGCAGTACCCCCTGCCTCATGCGTTGTGGTCGTGGTCACTGGAGGAGGCAGAGGATTGCAGGAGATGCAGAAGTCGTCATGGGCTGAAGCAATGGACTGCTGCCCTGCAGAGCTGGCCGGTGTCCCTAACGCTGCTGCACAGCTCCAGTGTGATGCCGGGCAAGTCATTTGGTGCCAGATTTTCCGTGGGTGATTGTGGCATGGCTATCCCTTGCTTTCTGGATGCCTGGCATGGCCTCCAGTCCCAGACTGTTCTCTGAGGCCCAGAAGGATTATTTTTAATATAAATTGATTCCCTGCATTTATTTGCAGACAGGCCCGCAAAGACCTCTGTGTGCGTGTGTCGCAAGGGGTTGATTTGATGTAGGGCAAGAATGGGTAGGCATGGGCTCTGGTGATAGGGGTACAAGCTCTTGAAGCTGGCATTGCAGCCAGAGCCCCTTTAATGGCTGAACCACAGCCGACTTGTAAAAGGGACTGAACATTTGCAACTGCATCTGGGCTTTGTGCTTTGAACATAAAGTGCTGTAGCATGCTAGAAACTGTGAAAATCCAAGTCCTTGCCATTCCATATCAGGTACACAGAATCTTCTGACTGTGCTTTCAACAGGCAGCCTCTCATCTACAAAATACATAATATCCACTGTAGTGCTATGAAAACAAATTTGTTGATGTTTCTGAAGCAGTTAGATATGATATCTTGCTGAATGCCATGAACTCAAAAGGGGTTTTAGTCATACTACTTTCAGTGCATGGTTTAAATCCTGTGTACTAGAGAAGTTCTAGGTCCATCCACTAAGCAGAAGGATAAAACTAAGTATGAAATATTAATTCTTTTAATTGCAGAAATTCTGTGGCAGGAATCCTGTGAAAGAAATGATCTACATTGCAGGGCTCAGAGAAGGGCAATCTTCAGTGCCAACCCTTGTAAGGGCACTTCCTATAGGCACTAACTGGCTTTGCAGCTGCAGTAGTAGTTGAGGTTTTGTGCTCATTTACAGTCATCTTCTTTTGTAGCCTACAAGTCCCTGGCGATCTAAAACTTTCTCGACAGCCTCAATTAAACCAGAGCAAATCTTTTATATGAAAAGCTTGTTTTGGAATAAGTGGTTTATTTGATTTGGCCTCCTTTGGTTTGTTTGTACAGGGAAAACATTATGAAATATGTGAACATCTCTCATCAGCTTTATATTCTACAGACCCTTCTGGATGGGCTTACTAGCATATCCCTGAGAAGACAGCAGGTATGTGTGGGAGCTGGTGTATGTCTGAGATGGTGGCTGATGACCTGTTGTCAGATCTTTTTCTGAAGCTGAGTTCAGCAACTCTTCTGATGTGGCAGCCTTTCAGCACAGGAAATGTAAAAATACTTTTTGATCGGAAAAGTAAAAAGGATGTAATAAAAATGATATTTTAAAACCTTGTTTCTCTGCCTTCTCTTCAGTTTCTACTCCTTGTTTACAACTTGGAAGAAAAAGAACCAGATTCCTTCACCCCATGAAAGGTTTAACACAGGTTAAAGCAGCACCTTAGGATTTTTCTTTAGTAATAACCAGCAAACAAAGCTAAATCCTTTTGCAAAACAACAAATTTAATCGGACAGGCAGCTTTCCACCAGCTTCCGCCAATCTACTGCCCAGTGCAGAGGCACAGGAACCTAGGGGGGCCACAGCTGGTCTCCAACAGAGACTGGCAGCGCTCCAGCCTGAGCCCGACCAGCAGATAAAGGTTCCAGCCTGTTGGGAGCATGCAGCGAACTGTGTGACTGTCCCACTGGTACTCGGCGTTGGGAAACTATTGCAGGAATGTGTAGTTCAACAAGCCTCTACACACAAGCCTCTGTTTTTCTCCCTTGAGATAAGATTTTGTGTTATGAATTCTCAGGGCTTCCCCTGTTTTGCTGAGCAGAGGAATCCTGGCTTAACCCAGCAAATGATGAAAGGGGCCCATAATACAGGACACAGACAGGCCTTGTTACCTGAGGTACCCACAAGCCGCTTGGCAGTACATCAGGGAAGAGCTTTATAAAGCAGGGAGCTGTCACCCTTGGCACTGCTCTCCATGCAGGAAGCCGAGAGTAAGCTCATGCAGTCCCATCCATGTTCAGTTCTACCTGAGCTGGGTGCTATCAGCAGTACAGCTGTGGCAGGCTGCAGAGGCAGGGCAGCTAGCCCTGGGGTAGTAGGCTTGCTAATAGCTTTGCCATGAACTCCATGGCTAGAGTTATCAGTATACACATGAGATAGCTTAAAGCCAGTACGAGCTTGTCTGAGTGAGGTGCTGGCTGGCCTCTGATTACAATGCTGCTGTATGCTTAGCCTCTGTGCCCCCTCCTGCACTGCCTCCTTTGACAGGCCACTAAACACACATAACACGTTTTTGAAAAGAAGGAACAACCCCCACCCTCCACTCGGAGGCTAATGGAGTAAAGCCTTGTTCAAATACAAGTGCATGAAAGGCTTCAAAGTCATTTTCTCAAAAATGGCTGGGAATAATTTCTTTCTTTGCCTCAGAGCTTTTTCTTACTCTTTTTTTTTTCTTTTTCTCTTATGTAAATCCCTGCAACAATGGCTAATTATCAGAAAAATGTAAGCTATTTCTTAGTGGGATTCTTGTCTGCCCATTTCTACATTCCAAACTTTTGTCTTTATAGCTGAGGTCTTGACTGAATTATATAGCTCAACGCTGAGCTAGGTACTACCTCTCCAGAACTAGCCTGTTGGGACTGAGAAGTATTCTTGTTAAAAGCCTGAAATAAAATAATCTGTTCCAAATGACTTGCTCTTGGCTCTGTCAACTAATTGTGTATATATGCCCTAAGTTACATTAATGTGGAAGTAATAGATCACAGAGAGCTTGTAGTGTTGTATACATTACTTACACATTAAGCCTGTGGCCATGACATCATTGCCCTTGTTCTGGGCTCCAGCCATGGCGTAGCCGTAAAGAATAACTGAGAACACAGCACATTGTTCCCCTCAGCTGCTAGGGCCATATTGACTTTGTGAGTCACGCTCAGCATGCAGGGGTGATACATCCAGTCATTAGTGTTACTAATTCCCTGGTTTAGAAGGGAATATTGCCCACTCTAAGACAACAGGGAAGGGGTGGGAAAGCACTAGAACAGGTCACAAACTCATTAGCATCTCTTAGCGTTTCTGAGCTCATTTGTCTGCAGTGCAGATATAACAGTAGGATCTTAAATTGTTATGAACAGAGGATTCTTGAGGCTCAGATAGGACAACTATTATTTTTTGGTGAATGCTGATAATATGTTCAGGCTGACTGCAAGACACAAAGAACTAACCTGGACACCACGTCTTTCTTTGTGTTTTGTTGGCCTGCCGGCAAGGAGGCCCAGAGAGATGGAGAGCTAGAAGGATACGACTGCTCTGCTGGCTTCAGCTGGAGAGAAAAGGAACTGAAAAAGCCTAGAGGCAGGGCTAATACCTATACATTCTGATTTTTATAAGATAGCACATGTAGGAAGATTTGTATAAGAAAAGAACAATAATCTCATCACAAAAAGGAAAATAAAATGAGTTTCAGTGTGTGTGAAAAGCTGAGATTAGCTGTACCCATAGTAGATGACCACCCTTAGCTTCATGTAATCATTTGCATTCTTGGAAGGTAAAAATACAGCAAACTAGAGAGCCAGGAAAGTTTGTTTAAGAAGTTGTCTTTGAGCAACAAAAATCTAAGGCCCACAGAGGACGAGAAGTGGCTAGCAGGAACTACAGGCGATGGGGGATGCTTAGCTGGAGCCACTAAGGGGAGAGCTAACAGAGTTAGAATGGCTACAAGAAACAGTGAGCCAAAGAGACTGGTCAGGGGTTCCCACCCCATCTCAGTGCCAGCTCTGAAGAAGCCTTTGCTACCCAGCAGGTGAGTGGCAGTACCCCTAAACTGCCAGCTGTGTGTGGAGTGTTTCTAGAGCAGAGAGAAGCAACGGTGTGCTGTAGCACCTACACCACCAAGCAATGAGAGACGACTTAAGCAAGCATCGCTGGGGAGTTGGTGGATGCCTTTTTTGGTTATATTCCTTTGTCCTTTTCTTCTTTACCTCTGAAACAGTGCTGTTCTGCTAAGCCATTGATGAAACTGGGATTTCGGTTTATATATAGGAAAAAGATAGATAAAGGGCCTGAACATTCATTAAAGGGCCTGACAGCTTAGCATTGTTTTATACCTCTGCTAAGCAGAGCCTGAATTCTTCACTGCATCTGAGGCATGCTCACCACGTGAGACTGCAGTATGAGGAGGTGTGTAGGAACCAGATATAAAATAACTCATGTGAGTGGTAGCACAAGTCTAAACACAACAGCCTGGGCTTCAAGACAGGTCAAGCAAGCCCAGGCAAGATCCTGGATAAATATCCAGCAAGTGAAGCACATGCCAGCACTGATGCACTACGCTTTGGTACCCATGCTAACTATAGGAACAGTAGGTAGGTGTGCTCCAAACTGTCATGTCTCAGAAGGATGGTGTCAAGGTGTTCTGAGTTCCACCTGGGAGGAGCAGAAACGAATGAAGTAGCTTTGGTTATGTCCCCACTGTAAGCAGGGCCAGAGATATTCTGTGATCATGCCATCAGCATTGCCCAGAGCCATCAGGAAGGCTTTTTACAGCCAGCCCACAGACATCTGTGAAACAACTTCTGTTCTGATGGCCACTCTGGAGACTCTGCTTTCAGAGCAGTATAAACAGTATAAGCAGTATGAAAATATTTGTTACATTTGCAGCCTTTTGAGTCTAAGACTGCTTTTAACTCTTATGATGGTGAGAACAGCCTGGAGTGATGTCTAACACACCAGACTGCTCCCAAGCCTGAGAGACTCTTTCAGTAGTAGTCAGGACCGGCAGAAGCCAACTGAATCAGAGAGAAGGGAATGCAGCTACAGTCTGGCCTGAGGCTGTCCGTAGAGCCCTGCAGGGAAAGGAATATCTGGGGAGATAGATCCAGATCTTATGATACTTGTTCACTAGCAGGGGACTAAGAAGAGATTGTTGCCAACCTAAGAACAGCGGTCTCCTTACGGCTAAGTCTCTGTGAAAGACACCTTTGTCTATTTTGCTATCACCCCCCATGGTATTTGTACATGGACCCTAGTGCTGTCTGCTCTCATGGAAGCTGACCCCTGTGTGCTGCTTGAGCAGCTTCATTCTGTCTACTGAGCAGAATTCCCTTACCAGGGAAAGAACTCTCCCTGGTATAAAAAGTGACAGACCTGCTCTGTTTGCATAGTAAATGGTGTGTTGGCACAATGGAAGGGACAAGCCAGATATACTCCAGGGCTTCAGATTCCTTACAGGGACCAGGCCAATGACATGAGTAAGAGAAGGCTGCAGAGCATTTGGAGCTGCGGTGGTACTGGTGCTGCAGCCAAGGCTGACCAGGTTCCATGGTAAGCAGACAGCAGTCCTTTCTCTGATACTGCCCTGCCCTGCCTCGCCCTGGCTGAGGGCTGGATGCAGCACTGTGTCCAGCCCACTCTTTCACTCTCATTTTATTCACATGGACTTGAATCTGTTCCCATGCTATTCCATTCACATGGACTTGATTATTCCCATGGTCCTCTACCCCTGCTGGAGGAACATGTTTCCTAATGCCTAGCCCAAACCACCTTCGCCATTACGTGCCCTTTCATCTTGGTGCTCTTCTTGGATCCCCTTAAATGAGATTATAAGGTGGCTAATGTACTACATCTTTGATTTTCTGAATACTCTCTTCATAATGGTGTGTCCTGCTTATTTCCCACAAAGGGGAAGGCTCCATGCATAAGATGCTCCAGAGAGCCTTTGCCCCCACCCAAAGTCTTGTTTTTCAGAGTGACGCACACCCTGCTCTGCTATTACTTAATAAAAAGTGAAGTCACTGCTTTCCTCCCCTTCAAACTGCTCCACCCTCAATCAGGAGGTCTGCTTCTCCACCCTTTGGCAAAACAGCTGTTTGGGGTGGAGGTGAGTTTAGGGGTGGTGATGACCAGCCTCTCATCTGGCAAAGAAAAAAGAAGAAAGAAAGAAGTCCAGTCCTGCCAAAGGGCTGTTTTACAGCTGGGCACAGCCCTGACAGCCTTTCCCTCTTCAGTGCTTGTGTGTATTGCATGTGAGCACAAGTAAGTAAGATCGTTCATGTCAGTCTGTGGGTTTAGTTTAGGATACAAGGAAAAGTGAGAATGCAGCACAGCACTGGACTGTTCTTTATCTGCCTTTTTCCTCACCCTGGAAGGAAAGTTTCACTGAAACACCCACCCTTCTTCTTTGGTAGATGGGAAAAGGCAGGAAAGTCGGTGTGTACAAGTGGTGTGATATGGGGCTAGGTTCTCTGCTCTGCTCACACTTTGCTCACAAGTAGTGGAAAGAACAAAAGCCCCTAGGACCCGGCTACAGCTGCATCATTTTGCCTTACCTCTATCAGTGTGAGCGCAAGTAGGTCAGAAGCTGCCCTAAACATATGCCAGTACCCGACAGTCCCTTAGGGACCATCTGCCAATTAAACATGCCTGGAACACAATGTGGTGCAGCCGACCCTTCCCAGAATGCTGGTGGCTATTATAGCTGGCTGCTTGCTGAAGACTTTACTGCTTTGGAGTCACCACAGGGAGGGGAGGGAGGCCTGGATTGTATTCTCCATCCTTGGAGGGAAGAGTGTTGACAACTGGGGCCACACATCACGGGGAAGGCTTTTGGGGAATGCATTCACTCCAAGAGGTGTTACGTCCCTCCAGAACCCCTGCATTTAAAAGGGGAAGTCTGCACATGTGCAGAGAAGAAATCGCATCGTGCAGGTTAGCACAAAAATGTGCAGGAATCTTGTCACAGCAGGGGTGCCAAACTTTTCCACTGGTTCGTGCAGAGGGTGACAACTGATAGCCACCACTCCCATAGAATGGGCAAACAGATGGCGAGGGATAGAGGTCTGGCAAGTGAGGAGGCAGCTGGTAGGCCCTGTGGTCAGGGTGGCCAGCTGTCCTGGGTTTGAAGGATGGAGCCTTCACCTGCCTTGAAGCAAATGCAGCTTCCTTCCCCATTTGTTGAGACCAGCTGAGGAGTACTGCTGTCTGCTGCTTCAGCCACTCCATACCAGTTCATGGGTTCTGTTCCACCGTGCAGCGGCAATTCATATGCCCGTCTCTGTTTTCCTGGCTGGAGCAGCCGTTAGCTTCGCTGTGCTAACTCAGATGCTTTCTTATTATTCACTCCAAAATAATCAACTCAAAAAGAAAGCAGTAAACAGAGAAACGAGGAGTCCCATTCATTTTTTGTTTATATGGAGGTAGCACCCCACTCAAATACTAGTGTCCCCATCCTGTCAGGTGCTACACAGAAAGGGAACAAAAAGAGTGTCTTTCTCCCAGAGGGACAATTGTTTTCATATTAAATGAGACAGACGGTGCACAAAAAAGTAATGAGCTAACATGAGTTAATGCCAATGGTCTAGGGCTTCAGCTTTGCCATTGTTACAGAGCTCACATTCCTTGGTCAGAGAAACCATATTTTTGGGAAGGTTCAGTGGAAATGGTTTTGGGACTGTACCAAGGTCCTCCCAGGATTCCAATTTTCTTAGTCTTAGCCTCAAAGGAATTTACAGCTGGCTCGGGCAGAGCTGGAAGTCCCCACAGGAAGGATTTTGTTGATACTCAGTCTTTGGAGGACAGTGAGCTTCTCTGTGAAGGGCAACACATATCTCTGGCCATGTCCACAGCACCACACCCGCTACTCCTCCAATGCAGATAGGGTTTCAAGGACTCGCATAACTGTGTCCATCTGTCCAGGGATTATTAGGAAAATCTGTAGACGGTGTGTGTGGGAGGTTTCCCCATCCATCCCTTCAGTTTGGACAGGACTTATCTCTGTTTGAAAGCGAAACAAGCTGCCAACACTGCTCTTAAAAATGGGGGGGATCTTCAGCAATCAGTAGAACTCCTAGGAATCTGTGGGAAGCCAGAGACAATATGAGTTGGCCTCTGTGCTCCCACTGCTGTGCTTCTCTCTACTGCAAGCAGCCTGTTTATGCTTCTGCTAACGGTGACACTGACTACAGAGTCCTGGCTGGGTCTCCGTAGAGTGGAACTGTTCCTTGTGCAGCATAGCCTCACCTGGGAAATACCTGGAGGGCACGAAGAATAGGGATGGGCAGCTCATTAGGTCTGTTTTATAAGCAGACTGACAGCTTCCTGCCAGCCAGAGCAGAGTGCTACAAGCAGTCTTGTCCAAGATATCCTAGTCAGTCTTTTGTTTCCAGTCGAATACAAAACCAGGGATATGTGCCCAATTAAAAACCTAAATCTGGCCTCAGTCAGCTCAAGGAATAGTGCTCTCCTGTCCTTGAGGGACATAATAACAACCTTCTCCTCCTAAACAGCTTCCCAGGATTCCACACATGACTGAAAGCCTTCTTTAATTTACCAAGTGAAAATAAGGTTACTGATCTGATTCCCAGATGCTGGACTTAGTTTTCTTACAGAGTGGAGCCAGCATCTCTTCCAGATCCCTTAAGGGTCTGTATGCCTTTTTACTGTCCCCAGAACACATATACATCACTCTAAGCATACATATACACTTTGGGCCAGAGCACCCTCTACAGATTTGGACGTGGAGAGGAGGGGAGATGCACAGAGGGAATCCACAAGAAATTCAGGAAAAGAAAAAGTGCCACCTCTTGCTCATCTTTCTGGGAAAATTTTGTGGAAACAGGAGGACTCATCCTAAATCTTTTACCTTCGTTTTGTAACCTGTGGTGCCTCTGGACATCATAGAATCAACCAGGTTGGAAAAGATCTTTAAGGTCATCAAGTCCAACCATTACCCCGGGACTGCCAAGGCCACCACTAACCCATGTCACTGAGGGCCTCATCCATACAGTTTTTGAACACTTCCAGGGACCATACAGCAAGTTTTGTGGATTGACATTGACATTGTGACAGCATTGACACCAAATCATCACAGGAGTGTAAGGCAGGTAAGACTCAGACTTCCATGAACATGGCATCTGCAGTGTGAATGCCATTTGCTGCAAGCTCCTTCTCTCTTGGCTTTGCAGCTTTATTGCCACTGTGTTCATTTCAAACCCTCTCTAACATGTACTCCGTAGCCTTTGGCAGGGACTTGCTCTGCCTGTTATTTATCAGTACAGTGTTCGGGACAATGTGGTTTTGGTTTTCCTACAGAAAAGCAGTGCCAATAAATAATGAAAGCATGTCAGTCATAGTCTGCATAGGAAAGGCAGTGTCCATGGACTCTTTGGTGGATACCATAAAATTTTCACGAATAAGTCATTCCCCTCATATACTTTAAAAAAACCCCAGCAACCCACAAACTTGGTATGCTAAGAACTTCTAATATGAATGTATCTCCCTTATTTGGAAAAAAGCAGATTGTGCTTCCAGTTTCCTGATCCGACTTCATTTTTGATATTTGACCTGCAGATTAGAGGTTTTCACGTCATCTATCAGCCCACAGAGTATCCCAAGGTTCAGTGTGTGTGAGAGATAGGAAAGGGACATTAGGAACTGGCCAACCGCAAACAGCTAAAATTAGCTCTGAGAACTGGAGTGCTGAGGTCTCTGAGGAACACTAGTCAAAGAAAGAAAATGGTTGTTTGCTAAACTCCCACTTATTCTACTGCCTCTGAGGACTCTTGGCGCACATCCCTGCCCAGACATTCTACAAGGCTGTTTAGGAGGATTTCCCCCACCCCTTCCCCCTCCACTGGCCATCATTTTCCTCTTTTGCAACTACAGTACAGAGCGGTTTGGGATTCCTTCTCCAGCAGCATGATGCTGACTGGAAACAGGAAACAGGGGGGCTCTGCAGAGCTCAGCCTCTGTGACAACACGGACGTCACACCCACGTGCAGGCAGGGATGCTTCTCACATATGGCAATGATCAGCAGCTCCCCCTTTTTCTCCCCTTCCCTCTTTCCCAGAAGGGCTTACAAAGCCCTGGAGGGGCCATCTATTGAGTTAGAAGCAGTCTTTAGAAAACACGGCTGTGTGAGGCCTCAGTTATCATGGAACATGATTTCTTGCATAATTCTTTCAGATTCTCTGAGGCCAGTAAATTTGAGACTGTAAATCTTCATGTGACCAGAGCATATGGCCTTAGAATAAGACATGGAGTGAATTACAGAGAGACAGCCTATCTTCTGCAGAATCTGATTAAGGGAATCCTTTGAGAACTATCCCTTACATACAGCCATAGGCATGGCTTTAAATACTGCCCTTCGTCTTCCTTCCCAGAAATGTCAGACAGAATAAGGTTGAAATAATAAGGGGGGAAAAAACTGTTTAATTGCATTGATACTTGTGGAAACACCTTAGGGGAGTTGGAAGCATTGTCTGTGTAAAGGAGCTAGGTTCTGCCTCCACAAGGAGGAGAAGGGAATGCTCTTGTATTCACTGGGAATAAGATTTTGCTTCCTCCAGCCAGTTCTCTGTGGTGCTATTCCTTACAGCCATGCACAGCTAATGCTATACTAGCCCCTCTAGGCTAAGTTGCCATTATATATGATGTTCAGAGGTGAAGGTTTATTCTGGATGAGGAAACCAATTTCAAGTGAAGTAAAATATTCCCTTCCAAGCCTGCTCCTTATCCTTTCATGAGGCAGCCTGTGCCCTTCTTGATGATCCTGCTTCTTTGGCACAATAAATTCCTTGAAACAAAAGTGAATTTATGTAAGTATCAGTGGAAGAAGGTTTTCTTCAGCATTAGATCATTTAATCTTAACAGTCGCAGAGAATTCCAATGTCTCCAGAAGGTATACCCATAGCTATCCTGTGAAATAAGGGAGACGAGATTACTGCCTTCTATTCTAGCTGCACTAATGATTTGACTGCATTGAGCAGACCTTCTTCCCTCCCTTCCCTTTCCACTCATTGGGGTTACGGTGATTCTGCTGAACTTGAACTGAAAGAAGAAGCAGCAAGATTTTGACAAAAAAAAAAAAAAAAGATTTACAGAACATGAAGTCACATCTCAAATGTAAATACAGAAAATGTTTGTTTAACTGCTGTCTTTCGTACTATTGGGTGCTGGAAAAAGTCTTCTGGAGAACCACTTCTCTGTTGGTAGAAACTGCTGTTGCTCAGAGTTCCGTTGGTTGTTTCCCAGTAATTATTCTGTGAGTAAAATTTTAGATCCCTCCAGTACACTGCAAAACTTCTGCACTGAGGGCACTTTCCTCGCTGACCTCAGCTAACTGTCTAGGGAGAGCCCTAGCTTGTGTGGTGAGAGCTCAATCTCTTCTTGCAGTTGTTAGCTTTAAGCATTGCTTACAATCACTGCTGCAGATACTGGGAGATGTCAAGAATGGGAGCTATGCCGTGGGGCAGCCCCTTGGCCAACTGTTAGCCATAGGAACAACAGTCACCAATGGAGAGGAAAGGAGAGGAGAGGAGAATGTGTTGTACTAACCTAGTGTTGGACACCTGCTACCACTAAAAATCTTCAGTGCCTTTACAGCTGCTTAGCCTCTTGTTACGAACCACTGCACTGAAGCAGTCCAGGCTCGCACATCAGGGCATTAGGGCTGCCAACCCCTGGCCAACACTGTGTGAGATTTGATGGCACTGTTACTAGGAGCAGAGCTACAGAGAGGTGTTCTCTTGCTCAGAGCACATGTTCAAGCTTTGGTAATTTCATAGCTCATCTCCTGGTATGTAATCTGTGCACACATTCATAGAATCATAGAATGGTTTGGGTTGGAAGGGACCTTAAAGATCATGAGCTTCAACCCCAAGGGCAGGGACACCTTCCACTTGACAGGCTTGCTCAAAGTCCTTTCCTGGTTCCTGCCGGCTCTGGATAGTTCTCATTGCTGCCTCTGCTATGCATTGGAAGTCCTTCTTTCTGGGTAGTACCAAGGGGGTGCAAGTACACTTACCCAAACCATGTGCCTCCCCCTTCAGAAGAGCACTCCCACTATGAGCTACCATGTTGCTCTTGCTACAGACCGAGTTAAAATCAGAAAGAGTTAAGTCTGTCAGTACAGTACACTGTTTTTCTAAGCTTCTGCTAATAAGGGATGTGATCATAATCCCAGCCCTACAGTCCCTGGTAAAGATACTTCTATTCATTGCAAAGGAAAAACAGGAAGTTTGTTCTGTATCTGGTTACAGATTAACTCTTTCTGCACAATACCTGTTATCACTCGCAATGAAATGGAAACCAGGGGTACTTTGCTAAATGGACAGAAAGGTTCTGTAATTACACTGTGACGGCTTTGCGTAGTTCTGCATCCCCCACTGAAACACCCCTAAGAAGCACAGAGAAAGGCACAATTAAGTGGTAGAGGCAGTCAGATTAAAGGTAAGGGGAAGAGGGGCTGTAGATTGTTACCTCTGTCTTCAGTGGAGAAAGAATACTATTTTCACACATCTGTGCTAAATCAAACACTGATCTTTTCGCTCCTGACGTTAATACATTATGTGTGGAACTCACACTGCCGACATGAAAAGGTTCTTTGAGGGATGTATTGCTCTTCAGTCAAGGAAGAGCAATACAATAAACAAAAGGAAGAGTCCTTACTCCAGGCTGCAGATCTACCATCTCCTCATCTTGTGTCTCACATTGTATGCCAAGATTTATGGAGAAAAATTCCAAAGGAGTGAGGAAACAGAAGTGCTGCCTTTTGCTCCAGAGAAGAAAGAGATTCGTCCTTGAAATCTCAGATCAAAAATCCCCTAGCTTCTACTGGCTGGGAGCACGAGTCTGTGCAGGAAGGCCCTTGCATAAGTGAGCAGTCAGCTACTGTTTTAGAGTACAACATTGATTTTGGGAACACAGGAACAAAAACATTGAAAAAGTCAATTTGGATTTAAAAAACCCCAAAACTATGTCAAAGCAACAACCTCTGTTGGGATCTCCCTACAGAGGAGCTGCTGCTCACTTTTGACACCTATGTGCTGACGTGCGTGATAGGAATCGCTGAGTTCATTCCCTCCAGCACTATCTCCATCATTAGAGACCATTTTTGTAACTAACACCTTTATTTGCAGTTTCAGGGGTGAAACTGGACTATGGGGATGAAGTGACTGGCTTATTTTTGCAGGAAGATTTTGCAAGGAGAGGCAAGAGACAGCAACTTTTCCTGCAGCTGCACGTGTTCTGCGGCTAAAGAGAAGATCCTTCCTACAGACCTGATAGCCTGACACTGTCTCCAGGCTCATTAATGTGACAGAAAGAGGAATACCAACACCCTCGTTCTGCTCTTTCTGCTCTTCACAAGTATGGTGATTTCAGAGGGTTCCAACATGCTTTAAAATCAGTACCACATCCTAGGGCCCAGGCGGCCTAATGCATATGGAGGGACTGTAGCTCTCATAGCCTCAGGGTGGTCTAAGAGATACAGGATTATTGTCTCCTGCTTGGGATCTTTCTCTGCCTCCCTACACTAAGATGGGGTTGTGGAAAGCACTGTATCCTGACAGTGCCCTCTGATGTGTGAGAGAAGGATTATGCTGGGAGGTAAGGGAGCGGGCTCAGTCCATGTCCTCAGAAGGCTGGTGAGAGGCAGAGAGATGAGGGGAGAAAGATCTGGTTGCTCAACATGCCAAAAAAGTAATACCCTAAGGCCAGTCAGCTTCCCTCACAAGAAAGGCTGAATTCAGCTCTCCTGCTCCTCTGTGGCCATTCACCACTGTGAGAAGCCAGGCCAACCCTTGAGAGAAGACTAGGGATGCAGTGACCAGCCACCTTAAACGATAAAAGTGGAAAATAGGAAGATGAAATTCTGGACTGTGCCAGGAGGACTTGAAAGTAGCTAGATCCTGCCTTACCACTGCTGAGTAGATTAAACCTTATCATGGTGAGAGCAACCTGTTGTGAGTAGACAGACTTGCCAGTCTTCTGGGCACTCTGCCTGCTAAACATCAGGGAGTTGTTTGGACACCCACAAATACTGTAGGCAACTACAGTGGCCAGTACTCAAATGCAAACCATCTCTCACAAAAAAGACATATCCTGTACAATACCTAGGAGGAAGCACTATGAGTAACTGATATTATAGTGAGAGATAGAGAAGCTGTAAGTGCTGTCCCACACTTGAATTCGAGCAGGACATGAAGGCTACAATGAAAGAAAGCAATGAGATCTCTGATGAGCACACCAGCCTTTAGGCAATCATCTCATCAAAAGGAAGGCTGCCTCATATCTCCTCATGGAGCTGATGTAGGGAGCAGATGTTACTGCCTTTCTGTGTCTACCCATTCTTCCTCAAACTCCCCTCCATTGTCTTCTTCAAGTTATGCTGATGGAAACGTCAAACCTCGATTTGCAGCCATGAATCCGCTCATGAACTCTGCTGGCCACAATGCCACAGAGCTGCCTTAAAGCTCTCTTAAAAATGTGAGGCATTCCAGTCATTTTAATTACTGTGCATTGCATAAGCCAGAAACCAGTTCATACAAAGGAACAACAGAAAAGTGATTTTCAATTGCTCTCACTCTCTTCTCTTCTTAGTGCGAGCCTCCAAAGCTCTGGGAACACCAGCTCTTATTACCATTTGAAGCACTTCATCTATTTGAAATCTCTTTGTTCAGCCACTTAAAGCTATTGATGCAGTTTAGAAGGGTTTGAAAAGGAAAAACAAAACTTCAATTTGGAAACGGCTACAGCAACATGAAAGGAAAGCAAGAGAAATGAAAAAACTATTATAAACAAAAATAAGGGAAATTAATTGCTTGGAATGAGGCACAGGCAGGTAGAACCAAGCAAATCATGTCATGTCCTTCCCCCCCGGACTCTGTCAGACCATCTAATCATGAACTCCTGGCTTGAACCCTGCGTGGTGCTCAGCCCTTTGGCCCTGATCCAGGAATGCACTTAAGCTTATATTTAACTTCGTGCATGTAAATGGTCCTGTTGACTTCAGTAGAGCATCTTGTGTGCTTAAAGTTGAACATGTGCCTTAGTGTTTTGCTGGATTGGGGCCAAAGAGCACAGTCATGTGCAGGAAACATTTTCAGCTTGATAAGACTGTTAAAAGATATTTCCTGGTTGCCCTTCTGCAGCTGATGCTACATCACAGCCTGATTGGAGGATCCCTGCACTACCAAGAGGGTGATTTCATATTCTACAATCCTTTAGAAAGTAATATTCCTGCAACACATGGTGCTTATGGTCTGCTCCTGGGCTGGGCGCTCTCAGGAAGCACAATCTGTAAAGTTTTCTTGAAGTCTGAACACAGTATAGAACCGTTAGAGCTGATGAAGGTTTAATGGCGTACCTCTAATTAAAAGCTTGGGAATGGGACAGTGTTACCTATGTCTGGCTTGCAGACAGGAAGGTGACATAATTCCTTTGCAACCTCAGAGAAAGAGATCAAATGTTTGGGTTTTTTTTAAATATGTATTTATAGAATCAAAGACATTTTTGAAGAAAGAATCTTCTCATTTTAAGTAGCATATTAAGGTCACCAATACGATGGAAGAAATAAAGGAGAAATTTTTTCAACCTTTGTCACACCTATAAATCATATCACATCCAAGCATCTTGAACAAAATAGTCTTCTCAAATGATACTGTCAGAGAAAACCAGACATTCTGAAAAAGAAACTGATGATTGTGAAATACGAGAATCTTTTTCCAACGCAATGCATGACCACTCTCTACTACTCTATGAGATGGCATTGAGAGTCCTGTAAAAAAGGACATCAATGGCTCTGAAATCACCTGTCCTTTCCTACCCATAAAAGCAGAAAACCAGTGACGTCTCTTAAAGCGTGTGATGCTGAGCTGGTGCAGGAGATGTGAGGATCCTCAATTTGAAGAGAAGTTTTTAGGACAAGAGAAGGCTTTTGAGTAACTTGGCAGCTGGACAGTTTAGAATGCTAACAGCAGGACTCCACGCTCATGAATCAAGTGAAGTTGCTGAGGAAAAGTTAAAATGGAGAAATGCCCATACTTCTAAGCTTTTAAAATTAATATATTGTTAAGAAGGTGGCAGTACTGTTTGGATGGTAGGCTGAAGCCTCTTGACTTCATTCATGCCATGTCCAGTTTAAAGCAGCTGAGGTCTGCTGATGAGCAGGAGTGTTTTCAGCCACTACATGTCAAGGCTATTTTTCTCTAGTGGCAGTGACAGTGGGGGGGATTTCTTGTTCTCCCTCTCTCTTCCTGCCTTTCTTTCCTTTCTCTTTCTGGTTTTTGTTTTGGGTTTTGGTTTTTGGCCAGCAGTTCCTGTAGTTTGATGAAGCCCTTCTGTACTACTTACATTCAACTGCTTTTGTCAGTTCTGAGGCAGCCGGCATCTCTCACAATGAAATGTGATCAGAAGGGAAGTCAATATGCCTTTAGTTCATTTACAGCAACACCTTTCACCTCTTGAAGGACTATCACAAAGTACTTTTATCTCAGTGTCTGCAGCTAGCTCCAGGATGGTCCTTTCCAGCCACAAGCAGGACTTGTAGAAGGAAATGATATTGTTAACATGCTCCTGATGTAATCTTCAGTGAGTATCTATGAAATCAGAAGGTAGGGCTCTCTCCCGAAATTTAGCTAACACACCCGGCTTAACATTTTTCCTTTTCCAGATTCGTTTCTTCAGATGTTGCAAGGAGCCTATAGTTCGATCTGCAAAAAAAATGCAACCATCCCTTGCAGCGCAGTGCCCCCTAGCACTGTCTCTACACATTGGCGCAGGATGGAAGGGGGAAAGAAGGCCACTTTGCTCAGTGAACAACACCTGCAGGACATGGCTTTCCCTGGGAATTTTCACACCAACTATTGACCCAGCCCGGTCATGCTTAGCTTGTGGGATCCGACAAGATCACAGCATGAAGTGGTGTGGCTGCCCAGTAAAGCAGAGAGATACTTAATTGTGTTCAACAGTGTGTTCTTGGTGGAGGACTTGGAATAACATCGATTTCTTTATTTGGTGACATTAACCAAATGTGAACTCTAATTTTCTCATATGAAGGTCAAGGTCTCTGTTTCCTCCTTCTTTCTCTGCTACATTTTGATGGCCATATAAGGCTTAAAGTTTTATCTAGTCAAAGGAGCGGAATGCTAGGTTTTATTTTATTTTTTCCCTTTGCAGTCTCTCCCATGCAGCACAGAACAGGAATTCAGACAGAGTTCTTCTTCCAGTTCCTTTACTGACTTTCTGTGTTACTTTGACACCATTATCAAATTTTCTCATATAAATAAACAGTCAGAACCCCTTCCTGGCTTTCCCAGAATGCACTTTAATGGTGGGTCTCAAAGGATAGAGGCTAATATCAAGTATCTAGTAGATATTATCAGAGGATAATATACAATATCTCTATTTACTGCTAATAAAATGAATGTACAGGAATGTTAAATGATTTAACCAAGACCTCCAGGCAGGCCAATGGTCAGACTGAGCTTTTCTCAGTATTATTTAGCTGCGATTTACAAAAATAAAGCACTCTGGTTTCTGTGTATGAGATGTACCTTTTAAATGGCAAATAAATATTGTTATTATTGTACAATATTATTCTGGATCACCTCTCAAATAGTAGTATGGAAGCCTTGCCACAAAAACAGCCTGCACACCATCCCTTCCACACAGATGTGACCTGCCACTGGATCAAGCGATGGCACTCCTTTTCATCCTGAAAAGTAATGGCACATTGCTTCTGAGGGTGAGCTAGTTCCTCTAATCGGCAGGGATTTGGTGTTACTTTAACCAGCTTGGTCAGTCTCACTGAAAATGATCTACTTCCATGCCTTGGAGGGCCCCATATAACTGCAGTTACTTCTAGCCCCCCTCCTTTCCCTCTTCAGAAATTGAGAAGATGACTGAAGGGTTTGTTTTTCAGTCTCCTCTGAATGTGTCCTGCATCTCTGTGTTACAGACACTCAGCATTGACACAGTACCCAATTTAAAGCTTATTACAAAGCATGCAGCTTGTTAGTCCTCAGAACATGCAGGAAAGGTGTTATTAGAGAAGTGAAGAAACATACTCGGAGGAGTTACTTGGCCAGAGAGCGAAGGGAGGTGGTGCTGAAGCTGTGATTATAATCTAGTTGCGTGTGGGCCAAACTCTCTCTTATTTACACCAGTGTCAGGTTATGGAATAACTCCTCTCAGATATTGATCTGAGATGCTGATGGACCAGGTGTATCATGATGTTGGTGAGACCCAACCTTTCACAACAACAAAGGAAAAATGAAAGTGCCAGACACACCTCATTTTTCTTCCGTGTTAGTCTGCTGAGGTCAGTGGAGTTAGTCCTTGTTTACACTCAGTGGGACTGAAATGACAGTCGAATCTGATGTATTCAACTTCAGCTGCACTACCTTGAGCAGACAGTCAACGTATCTAAGGAGGTTTTTTGCACAGAGTTTCTCATATCGCAGTTTGGAGCCCAACAATTCAAACACTGACATGTCTAAATAAAATGTCCTGTTTAATACCCTGCCTCATAT
Organism: Nestor notabilis; assembly: GCF_000696875.1. Lineage (NCBI taxonomy): Eukaryota > Metazoa > Chordata > Aves > Psittaciformes > Psittacidae > Nestor > Nestor notabilis. Next base: position 100,451 of record NW_009936793.1, read on the forward strand.
GTACTTACATGACCCGTTAGCACCTCAACACCACCCAATTTTTTCAATGTGTTCATCAATACACATTCCTGAGAAGCTCCCATCGCTATCATCCTCATTACACAGACAGGGATTTGAAGCACAGTGAGGTGAAGCTGTCACACAGGTTGTCTGTGTCACAGCAAGGGTAGGAACCTGCATTTCCCACTGTTAGCATTGTAACCTTGATCTCTACTAGCAACACCCATCTTGAAGCTTTTGTGTGTGCTCCAAATAAAAGCCTATGTTTCCATGAGACTGGAGGTTTTCATTTCACATGGACTGCATTATTAAAGAAAAGGTGTAGGCAGGCTGTGCTTCACCCAGATGGAGCAGAATTGTAAATCTAGAGACTTAGCTGACTATTTAGAAATTTAGGACAGCTGGTCCCTGGCCTTTAATACCAGCATAATTTATAACTAGACATGCTTAAGTCTTGTAAACCCCATGGAAAGTACTCTGACATTATATACACTGGTTTGATACTGTGATTAATCACCCCTCCGTACCCTTTGCAGGATAATAAGGCTGTCTGTATCTTGCAGCTGGCAATCCCCTTCCTTACAGTCCCAGCTCTTCTATAACATTTACATTTCTACAGCTGATAGAAATTTATGGTTCCAAAAGGGGATAAAGGAAAACAAAACAAACAGGACTTTTCTATAAATTCCACTAAAGCTGCTCTGCTAAAATATACTTTGAGATTAAATGTTGGGAGTGCCCGGGTAGATACAACACTGCTTTTTCCAGCTTGGTTTTAGCAGTTTATGACCCCTTTCTGACTGAAAGCCCTGACAAGGGGAAGCAATGGCTAGTGGTCTGACAGGAGGAGGAGAATTTGAACAGGTTTATACCCCCATGGCAGGGCGGTTGGAACTAGATGGTCTTAAGGTCCTTTCCAGCAGGATGCAGTCCTGCTTTATAGTTCGGCTAGGTCTCCACCTTATTTTCCTCCCGGGAGAACAGCAAACCCCGCGCGTGTTTTCCAGGTGCCTCTTTGCACCCTGAGGCGCGGAGCGGGCGGCCGAGGGGACGCAGGTCCTGCCTGGAGGAGGGGGGACACAAGACTCCTCGAGGCCAGACCCTTCTAGGCACCGACGGCTGCGGGACAATACTCGCCGATACCTCGGAGGTGCAACTAGTTGTAAGAGTGTCGCACGCACCGCGGTAGCACCGTGACGGGACACGGGCCGGGGACGAGCTCTCCTCCTCGGAGCCCCGGGT
>NW_009936794.1:0-2716 GCF_000696875.1 Nestor notabilis
TCGCTTACTTACCCATGCCCGTACCGAGGAACAACTTCCCCGTCAACTTGGGACTCACCCGCCTCACCAAAGCTACGCACCGGGGCAGATCCATCTCCACATAGCTGCCATAACTTTGCCTTGTTACCGTTGTTACAGCGGCAAAGCCAGTGCCAACGCTACCCCTTGCTTTGCTAGAAGCAACACCAGGCCTGTATTTTAGAGAGGAAAGTGAATTTTTGATTTTTTACAATGTTCTCAGTAAACGGCATGGATGCCTGTCAAGTTAGGTTTTACACAGGCACATGAGAGAAAGCTTCTGCCACAGAGTGCATCATCTGTAGGGTAATTTACAGATCACACGTGGTGGATTGGTTCAGAGCCTTAAGCAGGAAATTCTGGTTCAGACATTTCCTTGCAGGAAGCAAAGTTTTGTGAGGCTCAAGGTGGTCTCCTGTCCCTTTCCTGTCCCCTCCTTGATTCCAGTTTCTGATAAAGAACTAGAAGTGCTAAAATACCCCAGGAGGCAAATATGAGTGAGAAGTGGGGCTGCATCAGTAGGAAAAGGGGGGTCTTTTCTCAAGGAAATGCTGTTTAGACTCTAAGAGCATTAAAATTTCCAGTCAGTGAAGATTTGCACAGTCACCCTAAATAAGCTCTTGAATTGCAGCCTTTGGTGGATTCCCCACCCGCCAAAACTACAGTTTTTTGATGACAATATTTTTCATTTTAAATTTAATAGCACCACAGACCTGCTGCTAACTTAAAATTTCATGGTTGTCATCATGCAGTGTAACACAGCTACTTTGAGCTCCAGAGCCACCATAAGGGGAGATGCTTTGCCAAAAGCACCGACTTGTAATATTTGAGCTAACAAAGCATCTCTATTCATCTCTGCACAGAGCCAGCCACACAGTGCTGGGGTATCACATAGCAGAGTGGCTCTGATTTCTGCTAATGGAGCTCATGAGATTATGTGTGGTCACTATTTTAAAGAAATACCAGAAACCTGGTATGCTTCCAAAATTATCTGAGTCCTCCTGAGGTACACATTAAGCAGGCAGTTCAGGGCGTCTCACTGAATTAATTTATGTGATTGAACATCTTTATTTTCACTGTTCACAGAAGTGCATTGTTTAACTGCCGATAAGGTCCCTGTATGCAGCCTGCTGCTACCAGGTTACATCAGCATTTTCATGCTCAAGGGTTTTTCAGGCTCTTGAGTTACTTCCAGTCCTGCCCGAGTGGCTCTCCACGTGCTGGAGCCAGCAGTGTAGTAACAGCCAGCCTTTGGGACTGCAGGTTGCCTCTCCAGTGAAGGAAAAGACATTAAAAATAGTATTTTTGGCAAGGCAGTTAAAGGAAGAAAACAGTTTGCAAGACTAACTTCCTTCTTCAAGGCAAGACTGCCCTCTGTAATTTGAGGGGGACTATTCTCACATTGCTGGGGCTCTTTTAATGGTTTGGGACACACCTTCCATTCTGCTTTCAGCCATTTGAAAACTGGGGAGTTTGTTTCAGTAAGTGCAAAATACAGCTATGCATGGTAAGGGGTGTGACTGACCTGATCTGGTATGTGCGGGGAAAACATTAAACATGAAACTTAAGCAGGGGAGATTTAGGTTAGATATAAGGAAGAAATTCTGAAATTCTTTATGGTGAGGGTGGTGAGGCATTGGAACAGGCTGCCCAAGGAAGTTGTGAATGCTCCATCACTGGCAGTGTTCAAGGTCAGGCTGGACAGTACCTGGTTGAGCAACTTGTTCTGGTGGGAGGAGTCCCTGCCTATGGATGATCTTAAGGCTATGATTCTGTTACTGTGTGGTGATTTTTTTAGCTGGGATGGGAAAAAAACCTCCCCCATGCCATAGAAGATTCTTGTCCCAAGCAAATCTAGTCTGTATGAACTTAATTTACCACTGTTCTTTGCTTCCTAGACCTCCCTGTCAGTTGCAAATTCTGTCTTCCTTCCCTGCCAGCCTCCTGGCAGCATAGAGTGCCTCATGCTCTGCTCTAGCATTTGTAATCTTTCTGCAACTAAACCTCACTTGAGAAACCTAGTGATATTCCCATGCCTTACTGATGCCTGCTCTTGGCCTCTGTCCTCCATGTCCACACCAGACTGTCACTACAACCACTCATCCTGATTAGTTCTGGTGCTCTGCAGCTGTTCTTGCCTCCTCATGCTGCCTCCAACCAGGGCACCCTCAGCACTAAGACCAAGCTAATAAACTGGCCTGGTTTTGGCTGGCTGTGCCAAACCACAGCACTCAGCTCCAGAAATGCAGGGCTAAGACACTCGCGGAAGCCCATGTGGAGCCGACAGAGGAGAATTTATTAGTCTGGGCTATGCTTCACCTCTCATATCCCCCAGCGAGGTCTGTCTCATCTGTTTTGAACCTCTGCACAGAACAGTTTTTCACTTGCTGCTGAGGTTGTTTATGCTATTGGATTACAATTTCCCAGTGTTTTTCTCAGCGAAAGAAGAGTAGCCAGAAGAGGAGGCTGTAGAAAGTAGCTACAAGCAGGAGTGCATGTTATTGTCCTTGGGTCTCAAACCTTTAGGAAGTAAAATAATAAAATAATTAAAACCCCATGTATAAATATGGATACAATAGTTCGAGTAATCCTTTTTATCTGCAAAAGCTTTCAAAGAGACTAAGACCCTTTTCTTCACTTCATGCAAATACTCCAGTGAACAAGGTTTTAAGCAGGAATTCTAATGGACGCGTGCACT
>NW_009936794.1:2747-40682 GCF_000696875.1 Nestor notabilis
ATCAATCAAGCCTGAATTCTCGTTCGCAATCATTTGCGTCATAAACCTGATCCCACCACTTGTGCATGCATACTGAGTCATGCCAACTCCCATGTTAAAAAATCAAGCAGCTCAGAGAGGTTGTATCAAGTTTGCAGAGAGCACACTGAAATCTTTCAAACAAAGAAGTGGAAAACATCATTGCTTGGTAGTTTTTGCCTAGTTTGCAAAAGATCACATGCAATTAAGCAGTCAATTGCACACAGCTTCCCCAGCTCTGGAATCCTTCAGAGCAAGCAAGCGTCTAACGTTACTGCTTGTGAAATACTTTAGTTTTCAGAAACTAACATGAAGTGATGTACTTACAATCAGAGTTAAAATCCAGTGTATACTGCAATAGCCAAGTGATGAGCTCAGCTGTCAGGACCTAAAAGCAGGGCGTTATCAGGACAAGTCCAGCATACAGCATACAACATCATACAGCCAAATTCCATGTGTAGCCACTAAATTAAGTTTTCTGATATAGAGGCTTTTTGAAAGAGAAAAAAGGATTTTACAACTTAGATGTAAGTGAAATAGCAGAGTCCTTTTCAGCTGAAGTCTCTAAGTGGTTAATACACCTTCGTTATAAACAACTTCTGCAGCCAGAGGCTTTTACAACCATTAAGGTTTTTGCAGCAGTAATCTTTATCCCCTGAGGTTTTGCTGGGAGAAACATGAAACTGTTTCCTCATCCTTCCTGTGCTACTCAGCTGGAGCCTGGCTTTTTCCATTCCCATCATAACCTTTGAGTTAAGCAGACACCTTCCCTCTTCTGCCACAGATGCTGGGTGGGGTCCACACACTTCATTATAGAAAGCTGCTGTAATTCAATCTGTGACTGTTATTTTTTGTTTTCTCCTTTTTTCAAATGCGTGTTTAACGTCATGCTCTCCTGACATAACCCACTGTAATTCTGTCCTCCATCTGCGGCTGCAGCCAGTTACCTCCTCCCACAGCACTGAGAACAACTTTATTGCACAACATCCAGCATCTTTTGAAAATGTTGCTACAATGCTTAGAGGAGGAATTGCATGGAGACACTTTGCTGTCCAAATTAGACCCTCTCTTTACCTTATTTAGATTTGGTGTACTGTGAATTTGAAAAGATACCTGCTAGCTTGTTGTCTCGCCTTACACTAGAAGGTGGATTTTCTTTTTACAGACACACATCATTAATATATTCTGATAATAAATCCAAGGAAGGCTCGTCCTTCGTGCACCAGAACACTTTGATCCTGTCTCTGCACAGCCAGTCCCAGGTGTATGTGTGCTGCAGCAATTGCTTCTGAGCTATACAGCAGTCTTCAACCTTCAACCTGGCTAGTTTGCCAGCTCCAAACTAGCCCAAATCAGGTGAGGTTCCTGGGCAGATAACCATTGAGGCACAGGGGTACTGTGCTGGACCTGCAGGGGAGTTTTCAGGCCATGAGCTTCAGCCTGGACTGACAAACAGAAGTGACTGTGGATGCATACTATGCAGGAGCAAATGGTTCAGCTTCTTCCTCAAGCTGCATTTCTTGCAGCTGCTACTGTCTAGGAATCCAAAATGATGAATCCAGTAAACTCAAGAGACATTATAAACCTTCACATACAGTTTACAAAGAATAAAATAGAGCCAAGACATGCTCCTTGAAGTGTTTTCCAATTGCATCCTTGTCTTGCCTGGCTTCATTAAGAGCCAGCTGCTCTTAATCCCAGCAAAGGTTTGGGAGGACATTGTCACACCTGCTGGAAAAAGATACTAAGATTAAATGTTATCAACATCCTGACACCTTCACATATTTTCTAGAGCTTTCATACCTGCAAGGTTGTGGGTAGATGCTGCTATCCCTACTTTAAAATGAGCACACTCCATGCAAAAATCACTTGGCATGTCAAATCTGTCATCTGGATCCAAACAATTCCAGTATTTTCTTGTTTGATTCAGTACTTCAAGCCAATATATTTAGTGTTTGTCTGGATCCATACAGTTTGCTGTTTGAAAACCGCCTTTTCAGGGTAAAGGATAAAAGAGAAAGGAAGAACTTTACCTGTTGTTGATTTCATGAAAGATTTGAAATCTGAGTTATCTTTGAGTTCCTGTCTACCTCTCAGTGCAGTAGTTGAACTCAGTTCGATAACAGGATTTCAAATTGTCCAAAACCTTTATTGCTAGGGAAAAAAAACCCAAAACAACTAACCACCCAAGAAAAAAAAAACCCAACAAAAAACCCCACAAACACAAAAACCCCACCCCCAAAAAAACCAAAACCCCCAAGCAAAACAGGAAAGACCTGTTTCAGGAAAGGCTGTTATATCACTGAAAAAGTCCCCATGGAGCACCTCTGAAATAATACTTATTTATTATAAATAATTTCCATGGTGTCACATTAACAAACATAAAAGGTCACAAACTCCTGTATTTGAAGCAAATGTGTTTGGCTTCTGGGATCTGGCAGAATTTCCTCCTGTGGGATAGATTGTTTGCGCAGACCTTTATTGAAGAATAATATTAAGAATGAATTATGAAATATTAGTGTAACCTAGTAAGAAATTATTGTATTTTACAAGCCAGAGACATAATAAATCTCACAGAATTATTTTAGTTCATCTGATTGATTAAAAAACACATGAAAGAATGATAGCTGTGACAAGCTAGCAGTGGAAATCCGTGGGGTTTAGGCACTGCAATTCGAAATGGGCTGGAGACAGAGGTCCAAATGCAGACACTTAAATGCATGTGTGTCTTTTTGCTACACCCCTGCTCTATGAAGGGATTGAGGAGGGCATTGACAGGGAGCCGTGGTAGCTGGGGAAGCCAAGGGCTGAGGGGGAAGGCAGGCCACCCCTATGCACCCCCATTCACCCCCAGCCAGGGAGCAGGGCAGCTGGGCAGCCCCAGCGTCGGGCATCAGACATCTTTGTGAGGATAGGGATGGACAGGACACCAGAGCTGTGGGGAGCTTGAGACCGTCGCTCCTACAGTTTATGTCTCTCTCCCCTCTCTTACCCAGGCCAGTGAAAATCTCATAGGAGAAGCCCTTTTCCAGTACCTGGGGGATGCTCCCTGGGCTATTTGTGGAGCCCAGTCACCCCAGAAAATGCTCTCCTGCTGCACTGGGATAATGCTACTTCCTGAGATGCCTCTGAGTGTCTACCCAAACATAGTTACAGTCTCACTTGCTTGTGACACTGCACAGAAATGCCTCCTTCAGTGTGGAAGGGATGGTGAGAGGCAGCTCTCCAGGTCCTCCCAGTCTCCCCAGGGCCTGGGTAGCTGCCTGCCCAAGCAACCGGCAGAGTAGGCAGCTGACCCAAGGACAAGATATGTCCAAATTCCTGCCTGACCCCTTTCTTACTCCTGCTTTTACGGGACCACAGGGCCTGGTGCTGCTGCCCTGCGCTGTGCTTTCACATCATTGTCTCTCTGGGGTCTGCTCATGGCCTCAGAGCTGGCCTCTCTCCCAACAGGAGACACAGGCCTGCCTGAGGATGAGCAGATGTTCCTCTCCCTGGGACGCAGAGGCCAGCCAGGTGTCACTGTGCACAGAGCAAGGGCAACATGCAAAAGGTCCTTCCTGAAAGGGACCGAATCAAGAAACAGGCCCAACTTGTGAAGCACAAAAATAGTTTATTGTTTCCAGTTGTAAACCTCTTTTTTTCTTCTTCTATTTTCAGGTGAAAGTTAACTTCATTTACCTTGCTTAAAGGGGGTGAGGGCAGAAAGCCATCCCAGAAACCACAACACTTTAAGGGCTGCCACCCGAGTGAAAATGGGAGAGCCAGGAAGAACATCTATGCAACCCGGTGACCTGTTGCCCATGGAAGCTGGAATGCTCTTTTTCCCTCTGAAATTTCTCAGTTCAAAACAAGAGAACGTACTGACCTTCTAGCTGGAGTTTTGGGCACATCCCTCGGGGAAAGGCAAGCAGGCAAAAACAGGCCAGCCTGGCGAGTGCTTAAAGCCATTTGAAAAATAGCAAAACGAGAAACAGAGGTTACTAGCCTAATTTAACACTTTAACCCAGCTGCAGGGTGTTTGGCTCTGTTCCCTGGCAAGCACACCAATACACAGCACTCTCAAGTTACATGAAATAAGGCAAAGCCAACCTGTTGCCCTCCCTCCTGGCCTTCACTTTGCAGGGCTGCCAGCAGCATTGGCTACTCCACACCAGTGCACCCAGAGTAACTGGGAAGTAAATGTGCTGTGGTCACAACTTGGCAATAACACTAGGGATTTTAGAGCAGAAATAAGGATGTACTCTCACCCCAAAGCAGAGCATTATGGATATTTAACTCATGTTTGGTTACACACACAAGTATTCAGAGAGGAGAGAACATGCAGCCCTTCAGAGACTGCTCTGCTGAACAGACTGAAGTGGGTTACAGTCTTGGTACAACTTGATCGTACAACTTGATTCACCCAAGCTGAATGTTGCAGGTGTCACAAACCTGTGCTTCAAGAGGAAGTTTAAAAGCTGCACACTGCAGGATATTTATTCTCAATAGTATTTTCTTAACAGATTATTCTCAAGAATCCCGAGTCAGCAGTAAAAACTGTAGGTACAAATATTTGTTTTCACGACGCGGTAGCTTTGCCATGTTATTTACCTGTAGTCCCCAAGCCAAAAAGTTTATATATGTATGACTAAAGCTGACCTTCCATGGTGAGCAGAAATCCACTCGCCTCAAGTGTTTTCAGCTGTCACTACTGCTTTAACTCTTAGGTCCATAAGAACTAGATCATGTGGTAGCAAGAAATTAAAGGGTGAAGGGTTAATCATTGCACTGCAGCTCAGGGATTAACTTCATGTTAAAACCACGTGCATTTGTTTCCAAGTGACATAATGAAAAATGTGGTGGGAGATGGAAGGTGCACTCATTCAAGCAAGCAAGGATTTATTGAACTAGTTCTTCAAGATCTTAGAAAAACTAACCGAACATTTCTCAGCCAGTGCTGTGGCTGCTCCCTCACTGGTGTGGTGATCCCATAATTGACAAGGACTTTCATTAGCAAGCAGACAGAGACTGCTTTTCTGTAATGGATTTTAGGGGGCCTTGGTGACCATTCTGTAATGATATGGTGTCTGAATGGTATGGTGTATTCCTGTCCAAAGCCCAGGAAAGGAGGAAGAAAACTGTCTAGAAAGAATAAAAATGGAAATGCAGAGTGCCACTGAAGATCAGTAATTAGCCACCATTCAGGACAGTCCTTATGATCAGTGGCACAGACTATGAAGCCTTGCATCAGTGTGAAAGAGCTAAGTTCATGCATGCTGTCCTAATAGGTTACTGGTGTGAGAAAATGTTCACCTCCCATCTTTCCCACTTCCTGGAAAAAACATGAAGGGCTCATTTTTTCCGTCACTTATATGGCTATGTGCGGGCTGACACTGAGGACAGTTCAGCAGCATTCAGCAGCACCTGCAGGCCCCAGGAGCAACTGGTGCCACCAAAAACAAAAACGGGAGAGGGAGGCAGGAGTTCTGATACACAGAATACAGCCCACGGGACTTCTCAAGGAAATACGATTCATAGCTCACCCTTAAGGAAGTGCAGTAGGAGGCTAAATCCCTGCAGGATATCAGTTTTACAGCCCAGCCAAACCCCATATCTCCAGCAGCAGTGACCTCTACCAGCTGGGTGGACGGCATTGGCAGAAGAGAAAGTACAATAATCTCCAGGCTTGTGAGTCAGCTCTGGAGATACTGCTGCCTTATCTGCAGAGCTCTTGCTGAACAGGGACCCTTGGCTGGGAAAATACTGTCAGAGCAGATTGGTCTTGCATTGTGAAAAGAACAATAAAAGGGAAGGAGGGTCACACTCTCCAGTCCCATGTGCAACCCCATCTAAGACAAACATGACAGCATGTATAATAAGAACAACCTGAAAAGCGGACTGCTAGCAGCTGGAGAAAGAAGGATGCAGTGGCTCAGGTCTGGAAACCTCAGATACGGCTACTTGAGCTGTATGCTAACAGCTAAATCTGAGCAATTTCGTATCCTAAAGTGTCTGTTCACCACCAAATTGAGTGGAAAGCCCAGCCGTTCGGTGGATTCATTGGTCAGGCCACTTGTACCAAGGCGCCTCGATGGAGACTGAATAACTGAAAGTTCTTGATCATGGGACACAGACCTGTTTTCTCATTTTCTTTGAGCAGTTCTAGATAGTTGTTTGCTTCTCCTGAAGCTTTGCAGCCCAGCATTCCAAAAAAGCTTCTCCTCTTCTGGTTTGCACATGTGCCCATTTCAGTGTCATTTTTCTGGTGTGTGATTCAGAATTAATGCATTTGCAGTGTAGTGGAAGGAACTGACGTGTCCTCGTGATACTGTAAATGAGCAGCAGCAGTTCCTTTCAGTCCAAAACAGCTATAAAGATTGTTATCAGCTTTCTGAGTGGCTTGTAAATCATCACAAGCCCAATGAATGGCGTATTACCTACCTCACTTCTGCAGCGAGTTATTTGAGTGATGAGAATGTGAGAGACCAACCGTGTGACTTAAGTTCATTCACTTCCCACAAAGCAAACCGGCACCAGGCTTGGCTGCCCTTGCAATTCACTGAAATAAGAACATTCCACCTTCAAAACACAGAACCAACCAACAACAGCCAAACCCCATTAGGCATGGGTCATTGAGTATGGTACGGGTGGAAAAGCTTTTCTTGTATTAAAGTCACAAGCTATGTAGGTGGGAGTGAGATCTAGCTGCTAGTTAATGATTTAGGTATGAGGAAACTCATTCAGTCTATTTTACATTAACACTACTTGTTAAGGAGACAAGTTTATTCTGCAGAGCTAAGCCAAATTCTGCCCATAGCCTCATGTTCTGTGTACAAATCCCTACTTCACTGATCCACGTTGTACCTTGAAAATCCAGGGCAACTGGGAGAGGAGAGTGGCACCAAATCAGGCTGGGAGGAGAGCTCCTCTCCTGGGATCTTCCAGGAACTCCTCCAAGGCTGCAGCATGCAGCCTGTAAACCCTCTCATACACCCTACTCCGAACCCATGGTGGGCAAAGCATGGCTGGTGCTTGGGGGAACCAGGCAAGGGAGCCATCCCCACCATTAGAAGCAATGACCTGCTACCAGCCTTCAGTGGAGTTGCAGGGGAAAGAAATACCTCAGATATGTCAAGCTCCTGGTACAGATAAAGTAGTATTGCACAAAATGTTAATTTGAGCCTTATCATGCATAAGCGCAGGAGGAAATGAAGGTAAAATACACACGCAACCCCAAGTATGGACAAGTTTACAACAAAAGCTGTCAAAGAAAATTAGCCTCCAGAGAATTAATTGTATTTTGCTTTGAAGTTTTCTCTGCCACTGTATGTATGTTACTAGTGTTCATGACCAATCAATATACCAGTATCACTGGTCCTCATTCAGCTTGTTTTGCGAAGACGTTTCATGATTCTGGCATCAATGCTTGTAGTGATTCTGTATGATCACCATTAAACCAGGCAATGATCAAAATAAACCAGAAGTCAATTATGATATTTGTCAGCAATGTATTTTTTATTTAAAAAAAAGCTTTAAAATAGTCCCTACTGGCATATTCAATGTAAATTGTTCACAAGTTGTAAAACAATACAAGAATTAAAAGCTCATTTTCTGCTACAAATGAAGTAATGCTTATTGGTAAAGGGGGCAGGACGAGGGACATTGGAACCATCCATTTTAAATTACAGCATTCCTCTTCTGAAAAGAATGAGGATACAAAATATAACATGTTTATCAATCTGGACAGCCTGCAAATAAGGCTTAGGGAAATTACTGTATAAGCAAAAGCAGCAGTTCTGTGGAGCATGTGTTGAGCTGGGCAGCAAGTCCTTCTTCCTGCACCTATACTGAGTGCAGGAGAAACTGTTGGTATAAAGTGGTGCTATATGTCCTATACCTTAAATTGTACTTATAGGCTTTCGGTGCTCAGTGCATCTCAGTGCCCTCAGGCTGGCCAGGGCAATGTGATTTTATTGAAAACTGATGCTGCATTCAAACACATGAATGCTGCCCTCCTTTTTTTATTGAAGTGACAGCTAGCACTCTTCTATCTTTCAAAGGCCCCAGCAAAGCTAAAACACTTTGTACAGCAAGAGAGAGACTTGTCTCAGAGATACTGCACAATGAGAGCGTTCCTTAGAAATTTTACATTGTCTTGATTTGTCCTTCCCTTGCCTCTGCCCCTTCCTTGGCCCATCTATCAGCTGGCCATTGTGTCTGTATCCTGGTAAGGATCAACTGTGCTTAATACTGCTGATAGAAGATAGGGATGCTGGAGGTCAAGGAGTGAATTCTTCCTTTTCTAGGTGTTGTGTGGGGTGTCTTCGTTCCAGTGCTACTTATGTGCTACTTAGGTGCTATCTTTCTAAGGAGATAATATCTTTTTTAATGTTTTGGGTTCCTAATTGATTATTTTTGTCCCTATCAATGACATCATAACCAAAGCACTGAATGTTAACTAATGAACAAGCTCTTTTTTAATTAACTTTCTGGTTCAACTGTAATTTTATCCCTCAATAATTCTCTTTTTTTCATCAATGGGAATGACTTCACACTGGTGAGAACTGAATGCTGTCACTTACACCATTGTGACTCATACCAAATCAGACTGGGTAATTTAGTGAGCACAACCCTGGGGAATAGCAGAGGGATAGGCTATATCTTGCTCCAGGTAGTATGAATGTGGTAGGCAACAGCTGAGTCCAATAACTTAAGATTTTCCATAGATGTATAAACACAATGACAGATTTTACACACATTATGAAGTAAATCTCCACTTGACATCATTAAGAAGTCAATGAAGATATCTCTCCTTCAGCTGAGGACATGTCTTTATGAGTTTTGTTCCTTCCTCACTGATACGGGGTGCAGTCTCGGGCTGAGAGGTGTTTCTCATCTCTGCAGGAGCTTTGGGATCTCTGTAGAGCAATTGCTGTTGTTTTGGAAGGGGCCAGTTTTTCTGTCCCCTTCCCCTACCTGAATGGCATCAGGTGTCAGAGTCCAAAGGAATATTTTTAAATGATGAACTAGATTCAGATTTCCTCAGAGATACTGATTTGAATAATAAATCTTTGTTTGGATTTTACATAATCTACAAAATGAGGTTACTGACCAAAACATTTCTTAAATCCAGCAATTTCTTATGAATACAGGAGAATTCTGGTGCCAGACTTTTGTGTTTGCATTTTGTGTAGACAGTCGAGAAATACTGTATGTGTTGAAGATTTTGTCAAAACTAACCTTGGCAGCTGTGATTTCACGTGTTTAACACAGAACATTTGCAGCAAGTTGTCGATGAGCAACCTCCAGACTTAGGTCCCGATATTGATAAAACACATGCACATACATTACTTTGAACGCTTCAGAATCTCAAGGAAGTCAACATAATCCCTTATAGGTTACAGAGAGGAACAATTTCTATGAGCATTGCATGGGCCATGACTCTGCAAAGGCTTGGGTGTAGCTTGATGTTTTAACAATATGTAGAGCCATCTGCCTGGGTTGGCTTTTGAAGAACAGGGGTGAGGAATCGTTCATGGAAACACATTGATGAATGGCTTGAAATACCAGAGGAATGTTTGAAGTGTCAAAGATGTCTCAGGAAATCTTGAAGCACAAAGACAGTGCCCACAGAGAAAGAGATACTGCAATCTGTTTATTTACTGGAAACAATCTTTCAGCTCTACTGTAAAAATAATACGTATCTGCTTACATTTTACCACTGACACTGAGATTCAAGACCTAAAAGAAAACTGGGCTAAATCCAGACCCAATGTAAGGTGATAAGCACTCGCTGACTCCAGTGTAGTGGTGACATTGCACTCTCTGATTGGGCCAAATACTCTGTTTGTAAGCTGGGAAAACCTCACCCACGGTGTCTAGAGGCTAAGGATGTATTGCATAAGCTTGTCCTTATCAGGCTTCTTAGAAAGCCTTGAGACTCTCAAGCCAGCATGATATAGGTGCAATTTCAGGAGAAAAGTGATTCATCAGGACCTAAAAGAGCATCTATCGCCTTCAAATCTGGGAGCTTATATTTGTTTTTAACCCTCTTCATGAAGTCAGGCCCTGCCAACAGGCTGGTCAATCTCTTCAGCCATTGAGACCTAATGCTTTGCTGTGAGGGTGCCTACCATCATTGCAGAGGGAGTGGGGTACCAAAGCAGCAGGTCGGTCAAGAGCAGCGCCTGCATTTCCAGTGAAACAATGTGAAGAGCTTGTTGTACAGATGGTGGGTGCAGAGGAACCTAGCAGGGAAATAATAGATCTGCCTTGGCTATGAGAAAAGCAGCTGAGGTCAGTCAGACCTTAGAAGAGGCACATAGCCTACAACCAAGGCTCCGAAAAGCCTACAACTCCAAAAAGTGTGAAAATGTCTCCAAAAAGTTAAAAATGTTACACATAGTGCCAGAGAAGTGCAGCTCACTCAGCATGTGCTTGCAGTGCATGACCATAATGAGATCACTTGTCCAGGACAAACTCAAAAGGGAGAATGAGTCACTTCTGGGATACAGGAGGGAATTGAAAGAGATTGGACATTTCAGGAAGCTTGCTGAAGTGTTTCCTGAAGATCCCTTTGCTACAGAGCTACATTCCTCGATTCTTACATAAAGATTACTGCATCATTATTCACTTGCTGGTGTGAAAGTATATCTGCCGTATATCAAAACTCTCTCTCTTGTGCATTCATCAATATTAGCAGAGTTACGGGGGGTGGGGTGGGGGTGGGTGTGTGTCAGTTTGGCCACTGGAAACCACTAGAAGGATCTCAGAAGTTTGAACTAAGAATTGGAATATGTGAGGTTTTCACCTCTGATACACACACTTATAAACATCAGATGCACTCTGCACTGAAACAGGTAAGGAAATCCTCTGCAGGATCAGAGACATACCCACACAAATACCTCTGGACCTTACAGCATTGACCCATCAGCCTCGGTCTTCATGATTGGCACCTGCTTTGGGGTTGAGCTATTCAGAATCGGTTCAAAGACTTAAAACAACAAAATGTGACAGGTGCAGTCATAACAGATGAGGAAACAGAATTTGCTTGTGCTGTGTTATCTTACAATTCTTTGACTTCCAAGTGCAGAGCCACACACACACAGAGAAGATCCTAAGGATACTTTTAATCTTTCTGTTAAAGAGCAGCAGAGTCTTGCAAAGGGTGAGGAGTTTGTCCATCCAGGATAGAGATTTATTTTAACAATAGTGCCTGTCAGGCTTGAACACGCTTTTATTTATTTATTATTTATTTTAACATCTTTGTTCTATGAAATTTTAATTGGATTCTAACAGAGCTACATGTTACGGAAGATATTCAGTAGTATATTCTGTGAATAAGCCAACTGGAGAACTAGAATGACCACTATATTTGGTGATGGTGGCTGATCAGGTACCCAAAGAAGCTTCATAACTCTCAAAATTATTGTTGTCAGAAAAGCTATTCTGTGGGATCCAGCAAACTCCCAGGTGAAGTAACTTTTTCTTTTTTTTTTGTCTGTGTCAAAACATGTTAAACCCCTAAAAATATCTGGAAGTCAAATAAACCAGAAAATAGGACCCATTCAGCTCTACAGCAGTGAATGGTCTCTTGCCATTCTTCTCTCTCTGGTACCTAACCTCGCTTGGTTCATTTATCAGAATACTCTCCTTCCCAGTCACCGTGATCTGTATCAAAATGACTGCCATTTCTGCTTTTGTTTGGTTTTACTCCAATTCGTGCATGGGCAGTAGGTGCTGCACAAACACATAGTGAAAGCCAGTCTTTCTCCTGACGACCTTTGTTTAAACAGGCATAACAGCAGATATGGAGGAGAGGCACAGAGCTGTCCATTCCCAGCTCAGCCAGGGCATGTCTCTGCCACCCCAAGCCAGGAGCATGTCAGAGCAGAGCTGGAGGGAATCCACACGTACCCAGACTGGGGTCAATGCCCTCATCTGGTGCCGGCCAGAATACTGTCTATTAACTATATAGTAAAACCCTTTGTCTCAGAAAATCCTCTGCAATAGGTTAGAATAAATTATCATCTTCTGCGCAGACCTGGAATTCTGTCTGCTTTTATGGAGGCCTGGCCTCAAAGGAGAACATGAATGTATACAGGAGTTGCAAGTTTGCATTTTTAACTTTCATGCTGTAAAAACCTGACATGCATATCCCTATTTTCTTTTCTTTCTTTAATTTGGTGAGAATTGCAGTGCTATACAAGCCTGCGATGGTCTATTGGAAACAGACCCCTGATGAGGAAATGGAGAGTTTAGACGTTATAAACAGCTAGTAATTTATTATTTTGAGATTGGCATATATTTTGGCAAAGTTAAAGTTGGCTGGAGTGATAGTGAGTGATGAAAGATGTTATGGCATTTGAGAAGTGGCTGAATTCCTTTGTTTCCAGACTTTCCACTTTTTTTTAAGGCGCGGAATGTTTATATAGAAAGTGTAATGTTGTTTTATGAGTACTTGCTGGACCCTGCTAAAACCAAGTGTTCAAGCTTTACTCTCTTAAAGTGTTTTGTTATGGAATTCCTCTGGGGTTTGATGTTTCTAAATTAGGGTTAAATCAGGCTGGTACGTGGGGGACATGGGAGAACAGCCCAGAAGCAAGAAACTGATGCCTAACAGGGTGTGCTTCCTCTCCAGGGGGTGATGTGACGGCAGGAAGAGAGAGGACTCCTCAACTGGGCATGAAGAGGCCATAACATAGGGGCACAAAAGGGAGAAAATGGGGCTTTTAAGTGCTGGGAAAACTTTCAGCATGTTAAGAGTTTAACATCTTTAATGTAAGAGACCCTGCCTGCCCCTTGCCTGCTCTCTGGGCCACCAAAGACTGCTTGTTTCCCATGTCTCGCTTCCATCACCTGGGACACATGGGTACTTTTGGTTAGTCCAATAGTTATAAACTAACGTTCCTCTTTCCTGCTCATCTCTACTTTCCCCTCCAAGACCGTGGTGTATGATGAAACACATTCGTGTTTGTGATATTTCTGTCCATGTTTCTTCCACATTTATCTCCTCCAAGTCGGCTACTCACAAAACTCTTTGGTTTCCTGCCCTCAGTTTGGGCTGCTAAATCCTGGAATCCATCTCCAGCCTTTTTGTTTTTACAATAAAGGACAGCCTGTGTACAGAGCTGTGAGCCACAGGATCCCAGGACATTGTGGCAGCATGGGGATAACTTTAAACCATGAAGAAATGGAAGCTGCTAAAGCACACTCAACTCAGTGTTTCGTTGCTGTCAGCCATTGCACCAGGGCTTCCTTCAAGCCAAGTACAAGTAAAAAGAGCAGAGTCTCTGCTAAAGCTAGGGAAAACCAGCTCCAGACTAACTTACAAAGCTTATTAGGAACAAGAGTCTGATTGTGTCATGCAGTCTGTGCTGTGATAACGTTCTGAGTCTGTATTCTCCAATTTAATACTCCACTTTAATGAAGACCTCACATAATGCTTCCACTCTGCTCCTGCCTGCTTCTATTATAATCTTTATAAACTCCTTTTAGCAAGTAGCATTATGCAATTCCAGCCCTCAAAAAGACAGAGTAAAGGTTATCTTTCCTGCCCTGACAGTGCTAGAGGGCAAATAAGGCAAGAAGGAAAATAGCAAGGGGAAAAGCAGAAGAGAAATTTAAGAACCAGGCATATGAATCCTCATCCCTACTAAAATGAAAGACCTAACTGCCAGTGGCTTCAACAAGATAAGCATTATACCTCCAAACTATACAATTTTTATTTATTTTTTTCCCGAACTCCTAAACATACATATAGATTTAGCTTAGCACTGTGAGGCCTCAGCTGGAATACTTTTCACAGTTTTGGGCACTGCTCTTCAAGAAAGATGTGAACCAACTGGAGAGAATCCAGATGAGAGCAACACGGATGATCAAAGGTCCAGAAAATGTGATGTATGAGGAAAGACCAAAAGAATTGGTTTTGTTTAGACTAGAGAACAGTCTGAGGGGAGACATGACAACAGCCTTCAGACACGTTAAAGACTGTGGCAAAGGGGAAGATAAACTGTTCTCTGTTTCTACTGGAAGTAGGCTAAAAAGCAATGGATCTAAGTTACAACAGCAGAGATTCAGATTAGACTTTAGGAGAAACTTTCTATTGGTTACAGCAGTTATACCTGAGAAGACATTGCCTATGGAAACTGTGGGATCCCATCATTTGAGGTCTAGGTCCTGGTATAGTGGGGTCTGCTTTGTGACAGAAGCATGAACAATAAGAATGGTCCAAGTTCTTTTCAGCTTATTCTCCCCAGTGTTAGGAATGGAGGAGAGAGACTGCATGTGAACAGAACAATTTATTTTTTTCTGAAGGAATTTGGACCGCCTGACCTGAGTGGTCTTTGAACAGGAGATTAGTTGTAGCGTTAAGTATGGAGTTAGTATCACTACCTTACAACGATTACAAACTGTCTGCAACTACCAAGCTCAGGAAAACAGGAAAATAAAGTTCTGGGGTTTATCTGCTCTAAAGATCCTGGACATTATTCTGGCAGTGAGGGCCTGTATCAAATAGCCTGGGTGTAAATAAGCATAGCATCCTAAATATTGTAAAACATACCATCCAGTGATAGATTTCTATGAACTCTGTTATATATAGAAAGATTTAATACAGGAAGGAACCCAAACATGTGACATCTTGTTAGAAAGTAGAAGATTACATAGTAAACCATGTATTTTGGAATGAATTTACAATGAGTTTTAACTACAAAATGGAATCAAAGAAAAACAGGTGAAACTAAGACAAATGCAGGGTGAATTGAGACAAAGTGCCTGACTGATAATTCCAGCAATAATTGGGAATGTAAATTAGCACTTCTGAGATCCCTTGTTTCAATAGGTGGATTTTTATTTCTTTTTTCTGCTTGTTTGTCTGCTTTCCGTTTATAATAATAATAATTAAAAAAGGCAAGATTGCAAAAGCCAGCTTTTTCCTCAGTTTCTTTGGTGCTTTTTGCTAAGCAGCCTTGGAGCTACAAAGGTTCACAGTCTTTAAAACATACAACTCATACCCTAGAAGTGTTTAAAATGGAAAGGAGACTCCTTAAAATACATGACCACATAGAGAATCATATGGGATCTGCTGACAATACATCTTCAGATGTCTGCAGCCTGGTAGGGGCTGTGCATGAAGAGGCCTCACTCTTCAGACAGGCATAGGTCACGGGTCTGTGGAAATACTGATTTGGTTTGGAGCTGCTATACGTACTGGCTTCTGAGGAGAGTTCTGCAGAGGAAGATCGTCTCTTTCATTTTAATGTTTCCAGAGCACAAAGTCAAGGTTTAGAAGGAGTACTGTGATACGTATATCCTCAGCCGGATGACAGAGCTTCCTCTGAAGTTGATGACGGTGTTAACAGTGATCATTTCCAAGTCCAACTCAACAGTACGGGGCCCCTTCACAGGGCGGGTCATCACCAGAGTAGCACTGATTGGTCCCGTTTGCTGTGCACAAAACAAGAGAAAGCAGGTAAGATTTTCTATTATTTGCTATTGCCTCACTAAAGTCTTTCAAGCAGCCAAAATAACTGGTTTCTGTTGCATTGTTTGAAGCCACTGCAATTCTGGGGAGAGATAGCTTCGTTTCAACATTTGGCTCCATTTCAGTGTTTTGTGTGAACTATCACCTTCCACAGTTTGTAGAGCCTTTGGAAGCCCTGCACACAAAAAGAGCTATTGAACATAGAAATTTGCTATTGTCCACATGGAAGAAGATGAAAACATGGATTTAGGGTATAAACAAGCAGTGACACCTTTTTTCTTTTTTCTTTTTTTTTTTGGGGGTGGGGTGTAAGGGGTGGGTGGAGGGAGGAATGATACTATTTTGTTTGATGTAAAGAACATTATTATTTTGAAGCAGTGAACAGCAAGAAGGGGTTATGTTAACAGATCTCCAAGAACAGATGTTACTATGTGAACAGGATCAGGGTTTGTTATATAATTGCATATATTAACGTCACAAAACCTTACGCTCTGAAGAGAGCTTTAAATATGTGAAGGCAGTTCAGAAAAATCTGTCTGTAGTAAGTGGAACCAGACCTTTGAAATATTTGGGCAGAATAGTGGATTATGAACATTTAAGAATTAGAGTTTCTGATGTTAAGACCAA
This sequence comes from Nestor notabilis, assembly GCF_000696875.1. Classification (NCBI taxonomy): domain Eukaryota; kingdom Metazoa; phylum Chordata; class Aves; order Psittaciformes; family Psittacidae; genus Nestor; species Nestor notabilis. The sequence goes on from NW_009936794.1 coordinate 18,859, forward strand.
GTGCATTTTGTTTTATTTTTCTGGCAGAAACTTACGTACACAAAGTGGTATCTGTTTTACCACTAAACTGAGCAGTTTGTGCTACCTCTAACCAGAGTAAAGCTGTGAGAAGCAGCTGGACGGGCCCTGGTGCCTCAGCCCACGCGTACAGGGTGCCGGCCCTTGCCCTTGCCTTGCTTTCCCTTCACCTCCTCCCAAAGCAACGACTGGGCACCACCTGCTGGCTACGACCTGACCGAAGCATGAAGATGCTGCCAGGGAAGGGGTAGCTTGTGCAAGCGGAGTGGCTTAGGTGACAAATAAATGGGGGTGTGATAAATGAAGAAAAGAAAACAAACAAGTTGAGCACTGATGCTGGTCGCTGGAGCCTTAGCATCTGGTGGGTCGACCCAGATGAAGGTGAAAGGTTGGTGGGATCAGTAGTAACTTTGCAACAAGAAAGCTCTTGTGAGATACAAATGATCATTCCGGGACCACTTGTCATTCCAGGATTTTGAAACATTTTCCTTTTTTTACAGTGAGAATCTGATGGTCTTGTGAGAAATTAGAATCTATGACACTAGTGGTTTCTGTGGGCAACGGGAACCATCAATAGCTGCTGAACATTACTTAATGTGAATATCAAAGCCAGATTTTGCCTAGGGTTGAAAATCAACCTTCTGAATGTCACTATCCCCTGGTGGCCCTGCCTCATTCTGTGCAGATACTTCCCATCATCTCTACACATCAGAGGTGCAGTAAAGATGACTGGAGAACAGAGAGGTCTTCTGAGGAAAATTCAGACTAAAGAAAAAAAGTAGTTGTGTATTCCACTAACAATGAATACATAAAATGTGTATTCTCAGTGAAAAAAATACATAACAAATGAAAGAAAAGAACCCAGAAAGTCAATTACTAAGATAAAGGTTGGGGTTTGGTGGGGTTTTTTTGTTTAGTTGGTTTGTTTGTAGGGGTTTTTTTGTTGTTGTTTGGTTGTTTTTTTTCTTTTTGGTTTTCATTTTTTCCCAGTTTCTAATGAAGAGTTTAATACAGCAAACAAGAATTGTTGACTCTTCCAGTGACAATTACTGATTGTCCATCAAATATAAAAGGTTTGGCACATGTATTCTCTTGAGCATGAGAGCCCTGAACTATTCTTAGACATGGGTAAAGCCCTGGACTTTCCTGAACCTAATGTCTCATAAAACAAGTGTGTTTGCTTTGGGTCAGTTACCTTCCTGAAAGAGCCAGCAGCCTCTGCAGATCAGTACACCAGTCTGCATGTCTACATGTCAAAATGCTTCATACTGAAGCTTTAAATGATGCTCATTAAAAATAAGTTCTGCTATGAGAAGGATATTCAGCTAATAGAAGGTAACTCCATGTTTTCTCTCAGTGAGCACCAGACTTACCCGCATGTAGAATTCCCTGCCCTCGTTCCCTGATTTGATTTGGAAGATGTAATAGGCTCCAGGGTAGCGAGTTGTTGCTTGCATCTGAAAAATGTCAGAAGGCACAGACCGCCCGGACACCATATCCATCACTCTGTACAAGATGGTGAATGGCTGATCTCTGCAACCGGCGTTGTCAGCTGGGCACATGCAGCGGCTAATTGTTAGAGATAGGATTGTCATCAGGGGTTACGAACTGCTGTAATAGTTGATTCTTTACATGCAAGTACAGCTGCTTAAATAAATAAACAAATAATGTTGTTGACCAGCTAAAAGAATCAGTGAAATTTGTAATGAATTTTCTCACTTTTAGTATTTATTCTCTGTGTTGCTATTCTGACCTACCTATATCCCTGCCTTCTTTTTCTTGTCTTCTAGGCCAAAATATCTTGGCATCCTTTGTCTCCTTAGAGACAACATTCTCTTTTTTATCCATCAGATTGTCCAGCTTCCCCTTATATCGTCATGAATATTTGGCATCCACAGCCCTCTGCAGCCAGGAGCTCCACAGGCCCCTTCACCTCTCTTTGCACTGCCCCTTGCTTGCTTCATCTGATGCTTCCAGCTCTTCTATTGAAAGGAGAGCATCCAGTCAACCCCTGCTTATCCTCCTTACACAACTCAGGGTTTCATATTTGACCCTGCTCATGGCTGAGGAGTCTTAACATAGTTGTTTCTCTACAAGCAAGCTATTCCATACTTTTGATCATCCTCATTGCTCTTTATGTGCCTTTGTCCAGTTATATTTCTTTTGAGAGGAGGGGAAGGAACTGCACAGTTTGAAGATATGGGTACACAATGGCATGTGTTCTAAGCACATTCTCTACTTATTAACACTCAAATTTAGACTGCTTTTCTGATATTTAGGTAAGTACTGCAGATCATGGCAATATCTATAACAACCCTCAAATCTTAGTTTGGATGGATTATGATCAGATCAGCACTTTTTATTTAATTTGGGAATCTGGGATCGTCTTTTAACTTTACATTCATCTACACTGAATTTCATCTGCCACTGTTATGCCATTAAGGCTCCATCTGCAATTCTTTTTTGACCACTCTTTTCTCTGCTGTGCTCAGATACTGTTGCCCATGATTTATTCTTGCTCACAAATAAGTTACACAAAGTAGGTCCAGCTGAAACCCCTGCAGAACTTCACTGTGAAAGCTGACAATTTAATACTGTATTTACTTTTTATCTTTCAGCCTCTTATTCTTCTGTGCCAGGACTTCTCTCTTACTTATGGCTGCTTAATTTCCATAATAAAATTATGTGAGGTTCTCAGAAACCAAGGAAACTGCATCAGCCCATATGCCCTAGCCACATGCTGCTGGTTTCTTCAGAGAACACTAGTAAAGTTGTGAGGCAGGATGTCCCTTTATAAAAGCCATGTTGGGGAATTTACTGGAAAAGAGTTGTGTCTTTTTGCCTATTTTTTCTATAACCTCCACTACTGACACCAGTTTCAGGCAGTTCATCTGGCATGCCCCCCATAAAAAGGCTCCTGGCATTACAAGCACCCAATTCCTCCCACAGAAAACACAGATTAAAGGAATTCACTTGGCTTTTATACTGACCACTTCTAGGCAGATGCCGCAAATTAAATGCAGTCACATCTAGGCACCAGCCAAAGCCACCAAATGCAAAGTTCAGAGATCAAGAGTTCTAATGCAAGCTGATCTGCAAGGAATCAGCTGGGCTCTGGGAAATTTAGATCATAGGATCATAGAATCGTAGAATGGTTTGCATTCAAAGGGACCTAAAGATCATCTAGTTCCAATCCCCCTGCCACAGGCAGGGATACCTTCCACTAGACCAGGTTACTTAAAGCCCCATCCAACCTGGCAATCTACATAAGAGGCTTCAGATGTTTCAAAATCCAGTTTAAGACTCTACCACCTCTGAAGGCAGGTAAACCGGAACTGGAAGAGCAGAACATGTCTGCTCTTCTGCTGACCTGGTTCAGAAAACAACATAAAGACATTAGTAAATTATAATAAAAAGAAGCTTATTTTTCATGTCTTGCCTTTCTCTAAAATACATTAGACTACCAAGCAATCCCAGATAATTTTGTTTAGATCAAACACTGTGGGTGAAATACTATGGGCTGCAATATACAGATACCTATCTGGACCTGAAGTATTTTGAGCCCAGAAAAACACTTACAAAAATATAAAAGAAACAGACAATTTTTAGAAATGTGGGGTTTATTTTTTTGCCTGCTGAGTTCCAAATTTAGACAGTAACAGCGCTAACAGCCTATCCAGACATACCCAATTTCTGCACAAGGCAAATCAGTCTGTGGACTTTTCAGCACCTCTAACCTTTAAGCACTAGGAAACTACTCGTATTCTGCTATAACTATCATATAATGTTTTAAAGTTATTTCCCAGACGTAAGCTAGTTCATATTTACATGAAGAAATTTCATACTAATTAGTTTCATATTTCATGAGGAAATACTCATACTAATAAACAGGCTGCATTTGAGCATATACGAAGTCAGTTAGTAATGTAAGTAAATGTCTCTTATTACATTACAAATCTTGCTGTTTTCTCTACTCTCTGGTAGATGTCTTTACAGTTTAACTTCCCACACATGAGAGTATCATATCGTATCATGTCATGTCATGTCATATCCCATCTGGAGACCTGATAAGGAATTGCAATTTCTTAATTTTTATAAAGCTTACCAATGAGAAATGCAGCAACAGCATGTATGTATAGCTTTCTAGACACACTTTATGGCTGTGTTGTAAAAATGCAGCCTTTTTGGTTCGCTCTAGATACGCTTCACACAGATAGAATTTGCTTTTGTGGCTGTGGGTACTCTACTCACTTCTCATTAATTTGGACATAAGGATCCTCGCATCGTACTGGGTCTAAACATTTATATTCTCCTGGGATATTGAAACACGTTTGCTGCGGAGTGCAGGTGAAGTTTCTGTTTTCACATTCATTGATATCTAAAACACCAGAAACAAGAGAAAGACTAAATCAGAGAAATATGTGCAAGACACCACTCTTACAAGCCAGTTCCATCTTAAGAAGTTGCCCCAAAATTCATAAGACTCTTTCACCATGAGAAGTGGCCTTTTGATAACTGGCCCCTCTTTTAAGATCAGTTTTCACTCCGTTCATTTCTGCTGCTGGAGTGCTCCCATATGCTGACCGCTGTAAAAATGAAAAGAAATTGGCTACTCAAGCTCTCTGACCTTAGAGAATCGGAAAACTAAAGAGAGACGTGCAGCAGAGAGGAACGCATCTGAGGGCTTTCCCATGTAGCTGTTTCCTAGTCAGTAAAGTCTTACACCAACACACCAATTCACCTCAGCGGGACTATTCAGTGATGACGTTCTTACCAGAATTACATAATTGGCCCCCGTGAGTATTCACTGTGCAGTGCCAAGACAAAGCATCTCAATTCTTGAAAACCTTTCCAGACACAGGACTATTTTCTAGTCCCCTTGGGTTTTAATCAGTGCAGGAATGTTCTTACCTTGGCAGCTTCTGTTATCGTCAAGCAAGTTATAGCCCGAAGGACAGATACAGTAGTAAGAACCAGGCGCATTCACACATTCGTGCTGGCAAAGGAACTCAGAGAAGCTGCATTCGTCCATGTCTGCAGTGGTAAAACAAAATTTAGTGTCTTTGGCTTTATAGTCAAAAGAGCAGTCCCACAGGCAGGTGGCCATCCAGACTAAATGCCCCTCACCCCAGCTGGAGGCTGGCACCCTCCACCTCCCTAGAGCTCTGGAGCAACCTAGCAAAACGCTGTACAGCAAGCTCATGGTTTAACACTTTTTTTCTTCAGGAAGTCAAAGCTGCTGCTGAACACAGTGCATTTTATTTATTTATTTCTATTTTTGAATACCTGTCAGCAGTTGGCCATGTTTTCAGTTCTGTTTTACGTCAGAGATAGAGCCACTCCAACAACAAAGCTGCAACTGTACTTTGAAAGGAGAGACTTGGCAGTGTTTTCTTTGCTTTTTTTTCCCCCCTTTTTTTCTGGAGAGCAAACTTCCCTTTCCCAGGGCCACATGGGTCCCAGCAGAAGTGCTGCAGCCAGCCACGCCTGTTTTATGATTCTTAGCCTCTAGCCAGTTACTTCCAAGGCATTCCAGCAAGACTACAGAGCTCATCCCTGCTTGGGCCAGACCTACTGGAAGGCCCAGCCATCTCCCAGGTACCAGGAAGCTAAGCAGTCTGTCAAATCTCTGATCGAAAGCAGAAATTTTGCTCTTTTCCCCTTGCACTCATGAATTGATCAGTCATTTTAGTCTGCAGAGCTGTGCTTAAGTGAGAAATAGGAACTTCAGAGCTGCACATGGAGGCATGGCTGACTGAGGGGAAAACACATGCAAAGGCGCTAGACTGAGGGAGGCTGCAGTTACTCATTTCCTTATTTCCCTGTTCAGGGGAAGAAAGAAACAAAGGCCAAAGCCCCAGCCAGGAACTCCCAAGTTCTTATTCCCAGCTCTGACATGTTGACTCTCCCAGGCAAATCACTTTTACTCTTCAAACTGAATTTCCTTTTCTTCTAAACTGGGCTCAGTCCATTTATCCACTTTCGGTATTCTGTGCAGATGGATTGGAAAGTATTTGAAGTCCAAATATGTTAAAGTGGCTTTATGGCTGTAGCCACATTATCAAAAGAGAGATGAAAGGAGCTCTACACCTACATAGTCCTGTTACCGTGTGACTTGGCCCAGCAAGTTTGCTGAAAAAACCCCACTTTCCTAAGCAAACATGGACTGAGGGCTGACTCCGTAAAGGGACTGAGATATCAACCACCCCCTCCAGGTGTCCAAGCCCATTCCTCCAGCACATCAAATTCATATAACCTGGGCTCAGCTGCTGTTAAGTGCTGGAGGGATGTAAAGCCCCAAGGGTCCTGCATTTCTGTCACTGAGCCCACACAAGACAGACACGCTTTACTGTTGCTAAACACTTGGAGCATCCTGCTGACTACCTGCAGAGGACAAGATGGTAGGCATTTCAGAGCACAACTAGTGCACATGCAAGACCTCTGTGACTAGAAAGTAATGCCAATGTTGGGAAAGCCAGGCTGAAATCTCTGCCTTTCCCCTTCAATTAGGGCAGGGATGCCTCCCATGTTCAAGCTAAGCTAGCTGCCACAGAGTAATACACCAGCTGTTGAAGTACATCTGGATCCAAGACACCTCATAGGAGTGTCCTCCTAACCAGGCATTCCCTGTGTGAGCATCAGCAATGTCTAGTGATTGTTTGTGAAGTGAAAGAAGCTCATCCAGAAAAATTTGACCTGCTTTGACAAGCATTTTCTTGCACAAAATTGTCAAGAAATGGTTTTCTGCTCTAAATCTGGGTGGTGGAAAATCCCCTTTGCTATCTTCGCTCTCAGACATGAATGAGACTCTTCTGTCAACATAATACTGGCAGTATTTATGTGCTATTGCATTGACCTTCACTGGTTCAAGTCCCCAGCTAGCTCAGGAGCACATAAAAAGACGCAGTAGTCTAACTTACAAGGAGAAACTCCATTAGAAAGCAGAAAACTTAAGTTATGTGTTGCAGCTCTAAATGTTAAATTTAGAAGACCCTTTCGAGATTTAACTCTTGATTCTTCCCCTTACAATAAGGATGTTTGCAGGGAAAAACCACTTTGGAAACACTAATCTACACACATACTGCTTATTACATGTCCTTCTCTCTCAGAAATGGCATGTTACATCTGTTTACTGCAAATTAAAAAACAAGTATTTTCCAGTGTGCTTTTCCTTCCAAAGAAATATTGGCTGGATTCTCTAATTTTATCAGGCTGTGGGAACATTAAGCAAAGAAATAAGTTTTGCCTTCAATTAAAATAAAGCAATAAAATAAAAACAAAAATGAGAGGAAAAGTACAGTGATATGAGCACAGTTTCTTCTGCTATGTGCTGAATAGATTAGCAATAGCTGTACTGAGAAAATATATATTGTTTCTGAAGTGCAGCCAGAGCCATACAGGACTTCTGGGGGAGGTTTCAGGCAGAAGAGTGCATTCATGAGAGCAAGAGGAATACAGGCATTCAACAGGCAAATGGAAAAGTGCTTTATATAAAGTATTTAATCATGGAAGAATGTTCTAAGACTATCCCTACTTGCTCTAGTAAAGTTTCCTGTTCAGCATTACAAAGCATTTTCTTATGTTTTGCTGTTATCTTGGAGCATTTTAATATAAAGCTTATTTCTTTAAAACCTTTTGCAGCCCTCCTCTGTTGTGCTTTTCTGGGTATTTGCAGTGTGCTTTAACTAGAAAGAAAATCATATGAGTTGCAGTAATCCTGCTGCTAACCATGGACCAAGGTAAAAACGCATGTACAGAACAGAACATTGGAAAAAGAAAACTTAATAGAATTAAAGAAAACAAAACAATAAATAACTAAGGATAGTTACCACTGCAGTTAACTCCATCAGCTTCCAGTTCATAGCCAGGCTCGCAGCGGCAGAGAAAAGAGCCGTAGGTATTGACGCAGGTCTGAGTGCAAGGGTTTTCACTTGTACATTCGTTCATATCTATGGAAAACCAGTGCCCAATGCATCATTGACTTCTCCCCAAACTCTGTTTTCAATTCACTACTGTAAAGCATTTCAAAGAGATTAGCTGTACAGTGAGAACGATTTGTTTTGAAAAAATACAACCAAGTCAGCATTATCAGGATTCAGGCTGATGCCTGGAAATAGCATGTTGGAAACACAACATGCATGGACATGAGGCATTTTGGGAATGTTTTCAATTAAAGTAAAAAAACCCATGGAAGGTAGGGATGAAATATTTATTACAAATGCTTCTGCCTTCATCCTGCAATTTTAAAACCATTGAACTGATTTGTCATAACAGACCTGAGACAAAATGCAGCAGGATGTTCCTCAGGAAGATAATGCAACGAGGAATGGTCCTCAAGGAAACCCAGGACTAACACAAAACGTTTTTTGGTTTTTTTTTTTTAGGAAACAAGCAGCTTCTGGTCGTCATTAGCACAGACCATTTCCCACAGCATGAGGGAAGATGTTCCTTGCTTAGCTAGGGAGAGGCTTTATGAAGAAGTTGTGTTGAAGGGCAACAAAACTGGTGAAGGACCTAGAGGACATGGCTTATGAGGAGCGGCTGAGGGAACTGGGGTTGTTTAATCCGGTGAAGAGAAGACTCAGGGGGGATCTTATCACTCTGTGCAACTACCTGAAAGGAGGATGGAGCAAGGAGGTTGCTAATCTCTTCTCCCAAGTAATGAGAGAAAGGACAAGTGGTAACGGCCTCAAGCTGCACCAGGGGAGGTTTAGACTGGGTATTAAGAAATATTTCTTCACTGAAAGGGTGATCAGGTATTGCAACAGGCTGCCCAGGGAAGTGGTGGAATCACCAACCCTGGAAGTGTTCAAAACCCATCTGACATGGTTTAGTGGTGGACTTGGCAGTCCTGGAGGCTGGACTTGATGATCTTAAAAGGTCTCTTCCAACCTAGTTCATTCTATGGTTCTATGATAGATTCTGTGACTTTGGTTGAGGTAGCATATCACAGCAAAAGGTGGTCCAATGCTCAGGACCCAACTCTGGAGCTTGGGAAACTCAGATCCAATTTACTGATCTGACAGAGTTTTCCTGTCTCAGGTGGGTCATGCAGCCTTAGATTTTAAATATAAAATCAGTGCTTAAACTCTTGGTAATTTCAGTGAAACAAGTAACTCTAGATTTTAGGAGATTTGGGCCTCTGTGCACGTTTCTCCCAATATACTGGTCATGTTACACCTGTACCCCTCCAAGGTACTGTGAAACCACAGAAATATCTCAGGCTGACAAGCATGAACATTTTCAAAACAGTGTTAGGAAGGTTACTTCTATTCTAAAACATAAGCAAGTTTTAAGTGTTGCTGGGTTGGGACCAAAAACTTCAGTCATTCACAGTACCTTGGCATGACCTTCCATCATCGTTAAGGGTAAAGCCTGGGTTGCACGTACAGGAGTAGGAACCGGGCACATTGGCACACAGCTGCTGGCAGTAGCCGTAGCGACATTCATCTATATCTAATGATGAAAAAGATGAAAAGTAGAGATGTCTACATTCTCACATGCAGGTACAAAGCAGCAAACACACTGAATCAACAGTACCAATAACACAGAAATATCCCAGCATACTGGTTAGGGATATAGCAGCCAAACTTTCAGGTGTTCAGACCTAGAGTCAGTTAAAATACATCTCAACACAGAAGAATATAGTGATGTGTTTTTATACACAGCTGACATTTATCAGTGTGTCCTATGAACTGATTGTCATTGCTGTAACCTTCATCTTAATGTGATGTCATACAGAAGCCAAGAACCAGTCCCTTTAAGCAGCCACCTAGAAGCATACGTGTTATCTTATACAGACCATTAGCACAAGCAGAGCCAACATTGTGGCCAATATTGTGTCAAAGTTTTGTCAGAAGCAAGATACAAATCTTTTTTACCTCTACAAATACCAAAGCTACTCACTAGGAAAGCAGTATTTGTTACTAAATACTTCTTTTTTAGAGAGAATATTCTTTAAGGCTTTTTTCCTAATAGTCACATTCACAATTGATATTAATTTTAACAGACAAGTTACAGCCTCTAAAATGTAAACAGTACATTTAATGCCAAAATAGCAGTTTAGGCTGAATTGCAACAATAAGAATACATGGAACTAATGGTTATAAGCACAAGAAAATAGTGTAAGATATGTACGATCATAAGTGCTAGAAGAATTTTGCCCCTGGACTAAGAAATGGAATGAAACACCTGGAGTGGCTGACCTTTCCAAAGCTTTACATTTCCTTTGGTATCAACTGGCTTTTGATTTATGGAGATTTTTTTTTAGTGGTTACTCTCAAAGCTTTGAAGTCAAGTTTGTGCAGTAGAAAACCAAGTGTATTATCTCTGGTCAGATAGCAAGATAACCTAAAGGCCAGGGTCAGCTATGGTATGCAGACCAGCAGAAGCTTGGCCCAAATCCTGAAAAAAGTGACACGGGGTTTAGGTAAATTAATATCTCATTTCGTTAATACAATGCATTACACTAAATACATGCTTCGGCTTTTGCAGGACTGTTATTGCAAGAGTGCTACATTTTGAGGATAAGGACTTCTACAGGGCTGCTCTTGTGGGTGGGTCATGTGGATACTGCTGTACTGGCTCCTCCTGTGTAAACTTTACTGGGATAATTACAACCAATAGAAGTGTAGTTTTTTGTAACTGTGGTTTACTAACAGTGCACCAAAAAAGCCTGTCTCTAAAACCCTATCAGGGGCTCCCTGATTACAGTAAATAGCCTTCTACTGCTTTACGCCAGCAAAAGTCACTTCTCCAAAGGCAGTGGAAAGCATGGAAAAAGGAGATTTTTCTGAAACTTACGGAAAAACATAGCAACTCTAAATACAATTTACTTTTAGCATTTTGCATTGTCTCATAATAGTCTTACATGATTATTTAAAGTGGGCAACACTGGGATATTATTGCCTATTTGAAACAGCAAAAGCAGGTACCCGAATTAATTCAGCAGTATAGCCATTTCAGTTCTCTGGTATATCCATCAAGCAGTAAAGTACTTTAGATCCATGTCTAAATCCTGAATTGCTATACACAACCCTTTTGTTTGGGCTGTAACTGGTAGAACTAAATGAGTAACAAAACAGGCAATGCAAAGCAGAATCCTGGTCCCTGCCCTCCCTCATCTCCACCCCATCACATACACCTGTACAACTCCTGGCACAAGCTTTTTTCCCCTAAAAGAAGAGGAGTTATCAGAGATTAAGAAGCACGGGACTTGGAGATTTCATATCCCAAGGGAACTACAATACAGTGACTCCCCAGAGTGGCTATGGCTGCACAGACCCTGGCTTGGGTGAGGCTTGGCTCTGTTGCTGCCAGGCGAGCTCCACAGCAGCTGTTTGCAGTAGTTAGGAAAGCAGCCATGAGTCAGTCCTTCACTGGAATTGGTACTTGGGAGAAGAAAGTTGGAAAATAACTAGAGAGGCTCCAGGGATGAATGGGCAGGGAAAGTCCGTTCTCCTTCCAGCGGAGGTATTGTGGCAGGACAGTCCAGCTCCACAGAGCTGGCAGGCAAACAGCCTGTGCCATGGGGAAAGATATAATAATGAGCAAACATTACCAAAAATGTTGTATCCTATCTCCTAGGTCCTATCTGTGTACCTAAAATTAACATCTACTTCATCATCACATGGACACGTCAAGTGAGGGGAATGGACTGGAGCAGAGGGGAGCTGGAAGGTTTTCCTGTGCTGTTGTTGAGGGATGGATTTTTTTAACAGGGCTGAGTTAAAAGTATGAACAGGACATTGCTGCAAGGAAAATAATAAAATCAAAATAGAACTGGTTGGAAGCTACCAAAACAGCACCCAGCTCAGAAGTATTTCTCACCCCAAAGCAAAAGATTTGGTTGGTTGAATCTGGGGATTTACTGGTCTGTTTCTTGGTATCAGATACTGATCCCTACAGGTCCACATTGTCACAGTGTGGAAAGGACAAGTCTGTTGAAGAATAAATCTTTTTGTATATATGCTTGTGACTGATCATATATGAAAGGGAATCTTTCAGATTGGGAGTATGAAAATCCCACATACACATGGGTACTAGTCATATGGCATTTACATCTACATTTGTGTTCCATAAGGGTGTCTCTGCCAAGCATACCATTGGCACTTACAGAGATGAAAGATGATTTCCAGGTAGCTGAAGGTTTAACCATGTACTTGACAAAGATGCTCAGTGATATTATTTCAACTGTTCATAGGTACACATGCACAGATGCTCAAATAGCATATCAATCACATGAGGTTTTTACCTAAACACTGGCCTTCTAACAGCCAGTAGCCTTCAGTGCAGGAACAGGTATAGCCCCCCTCAGTATTTATGCAGATCTGGGTGGGGTTACATTGGTGAGAATCTGAAGCGCATTCATCCACATCTGCAACACAGAAACACACGAAGAAAATGTTAGAAATGGCAACAGCAAAAGACTGTTCACACTGTAAAGCAGCTTGCACTCACAACCATGTACAGTGGCTCCGTGCAAGGAACCAAAGTGTGGTGTAGCAGAAAGAATGACCATAACCTGAAGTAAAACTCATAATAATAAATGTCTGAGGGAGGTGAGAACTTAGAGTGCTCACCAAATCTCTCCCTCTTGCAGGTGACCCAGTGTTTCTCAGTGCTCCTCAAGAGAGGGATTGCATTACCTTGAGCTTTTTATTACTTCCACACTGAATTTTGTCGCTGAACTGAGATTTCCATGCTACAGGGCAGTGTTCAGCCATAGGGCAAGGCTGCTAAAAGGGCTATATAATCCCACTGTGGAGTCAGAGATGAATGGGAGTTCGAGAGATGTACAAACACAACTCAGACATCTAAAAACAATTACTTCCTGCCCTCACCAGTGCAGATTATCTCACTGTAATTTTTCTGACAGAAGGTTCAACCAAAATCAACCTTTACCTGACAAAAAAAAAAGTCTACTTCCCTGAAATCAATTTCCTGACTATAAAACTCTTTTTAATTTTTTTTAACCATCTTTAATATTTGTAACGTATTTGGGTTTTATTACAATGCCTCAGGGTGCTTTGCTGTGGGCTTTTTTTTTTCTTCTTTCTTTTTTTCTTTTTTCTTTTGCAGGGGAGGTGAATAGCATTCCTACATTTATATAAGCCAGGACCCTGGAACCTAACTGATTAAAAATGCCTTTCAGAGTCAGAAGTTCAATTTGAATCCCTCCTTTCTCAATCTCTTCCCTGATGTTTCTGGCATCGGGTTTGCCTCTAGATGTCAGAAATGGAAATATCAAAAGATAAATTGTGTCATTTTTTCAGCCAACTCAAATTTCTATGTTTTATTTATTGAGACCTAAACTATTTTTTATTCCAGCATACTGTGTACTGGCCTTTGCTGAAGTACTGTGCTGCTCCCTGGACCACCCTCCACCCCCCACCACTACCACCCCCCCAATTCTTATTAACCCAGACTTTGCTGGATTGCGACTGAAGGTATCTCACAAACGTGCTGGGCTGGAGCAGGCAGCAGAGGCCAGAAATATATCACAATATCTGCCCCTGAGGCACCTAGTACGGCCAGGCAGCTCTAAAACCCCAGCAATCTTGAAATAACTGAGCCAATCTACCACAGCAGCATATCTAACATGTTCAGATATATAAATAAATACATACATATTATATATGGGGAGAAAGTTCTTATCTTGCCAACATCTGTATGAGAACAATTTATGGTGAGTCAAAGCTGATGAGATAACAAAAGTGGGACAATTAGAGGTAATTAACTCTGTCAGAAATTGGTTCCCATGTATTTATTGGCCAGACGAAGGCTGGCAAAACAGTAGGGGAAGTGGAAAAAGGGTAAGATAACAAGTCTAGATTATGTGGTTATATAGATATGTTGTTTGGTTCAGCTATTGCTTCTGCAATTGGGCTAAAAATTCTGGATCCTCCCTTCATACAGCATACAACATAATTGGTAGTATTTGAACACAGATTTTGTCTAACCATAAATTTAATAAAAATGACATTATTTTCTTCTAAATGAAAAAGCCTTCTACTTGTCATGTTTGCTTATTGTTTTAGGAGTTGGACTTCGGGATCTGGCCAGTTCTGTTTCTAACCTACCCCAAGCTTAAAAAGGAGATTTTAATTTTTCATGCTCCCTGCTTCCAATAATGTTAACAGAGGAACCATAGTGGAGACAGAATGAAGGTCAGGATCTTACTACCACATATGGTAGCAATGATGTTTGAAGACTATAGATCCTCTACTGTTCCGTGGTGCATCTTTCTTGCAGGGGTACAACATGCATCCTTCATCAAAAGTAACAGCTGCCTACGGGATCAGCTTTGTTCCTGAGCCATCTTTGTAGCAGTTGCATGAGCAGCAGTACAATCACTCCAGTAAAGTAAGACATAGTCATCTTTTCTTTGCTATCTACCAGATTTCTTTGCTTACTGCTAGTCTTCAGCTTTTGTAGTGGTATTGGAGACATATTTCCATTTGAATGCAAAAATTTTTACAACAGTGGCTACCTGAAGGGCTTCTGCCGTCCCTAGACAACCTGATCAGCCTGAAATTCTCTATGCAAAACACCTTGACTCCCCACACTTTACAGTGAATAATACCTCACTAACTCCATTAATGAAGCTTAATGCAACCAATGAGTACAAACAGCTTTACTGGTAGCATCAAATCTTTTTGTTTGAGCCTGAGTGCACACACCCAGTTCTATATTACAAGTCTGTCTTTCTCTAAGATTGCTCTTTACCATGATGACCCATTAAGCTTTGACAGACTCAGCCAATGCAACCAAGAAAGATGTTGGTACAGCATTAGGTATCCCCTTGAAGAATATCAGAACTGGGAGACAGAGGGTACATTGCCCAGCCCATTTACACAGTGCAGCATACAGTAAATCTAGTGTAGCTGATAAAGTCAAAACTAGACATTTGACAGGGAAAGGAAAAAACCAAAAACCAGATTATTTCCACTGGGGAGAAAACAAGCTATGAAACTTTGAGAGATTGCCTATAATGGATTCACTAGACTTAAGTGCCAGCATAGAAACTATATCAAAACACTCCCAGGGCATTTTTGGTTGAGTGGAAGATTGCTAGTCAATAATGTGTAAATCATTTCTTATTGTGGTTGCACAGCTTATTTCTGTCCCATTCTAATATAAATCTTAGATGTGTTAATGCTCTGGAAATATCACTTCAAAGCTCATTTTTATTGCCTCTGCCCTTGTGACGGGGGTCACACACATTAGTAGAGTACGACTGTGATGCTAAATCTACATGACACTAGATTGTCATCAGTTTTGTACGTTTGAAGCAGATAAGACAAATTTAGGTAATTAAAAAAAAAAGTAAGGACTACTCAATACAAGGATTAGAATATATGGCAAAGCAGCCACTGAGATACAATTTTCTGAAGCCTGGAAGAGTGCCTCTGACCCAGCATAACTGGAGTTGGAGTCTTCACCATGGAAAGAAATACCACAATGAGATGTCAGCACCAAAGTAAAGTCTAACAAACTGGAGAGTAGAACAGTTACTAAAGCAAAGCAAGCTAGCAAGAAAACCTAGAAACCCCACTGCCCTCTATTTAGGGTGTAAATAGGTTGTGATATTTGGTGATTTTGACATCAGTACCATGAAAGAATCAGATGATGTCACCCATCACTGATGAGTTCATTATACTGAACCTGCTTTTAGTACCTTTCATAGCCAAGATCCTTAGAAAACATTACCTGCATGCCAAGAGCAAGTCTAGATTTTACTAATAGCTAGCTTTATTGAATACCTCTTCTGTGATTTTGGCTAGATTAGTGCATGGCTACAAGGAGATTGCCATGAGGTCAATTAGGATGCAATTATGCGTCCTCAGTGCAAACAGACTAAATATCTGGTAGACACTATACAGGACAAAGAACCAGCACAGCAGCAGTGACCACACTGTAACTCATGTGCTGAGAATTTACTCTGTGGGAACTCATACTTGCTCTTCATCTTCTGCCTCCCTGCTTCCTATTTGAAAAATGAGGATAACAGAATCTCTGTTGTAGTCAACGCTCCCTCACTGTTTAGCATCTAAAACTATTTATGGCAGGGTCTGTCCTTTTCTATAAAGAGAGAGTTCACAATTAGTCCATTTTATATGAAGCCTTCCAATCCTCACACAAATCAAACTGTACTACAAAACCCTGCAATGTCCCACTTGCTGATAAATATCAGTGTCTCAGGAAATTCAAGGCTGAGGAATTAAAGGACTAGCCTGAAATCACTCAACAATATAGAAGTAAGAACAGCACACAGCTATTTCTGACTTGTAGTCCTTCATGTAGCCCCTAGTACACGATCACTTAAAAAGTGTGACTTTTTCAGAAATTTTGTGCAGCCTCTACATTGGCTACTGAGATCTAAAGTAAAAGATTAACCATCATTCTGAAAGCATTATATTCTACTGAGACCTCAGAGACATTAAAGTCTCTTTCAGCTAAACTCTATGCTACTCCCAACGTTAATGGTTTACCCTAACGGTCCATCGAACCTCAGTTTCCAGAAGTTACTGAAACAGAAAGAGAATTATTGACACTGTCAGTGGCAAATTGAAAATGTAATCTAGCTACCAGACTTCTTACCTCTGTAGACAGGACTGGGACTGCTGCTGTGAAATTACATATGAAACTAAGAGGATGTTAAAGATCATCATAACTAATCATTTTGAGTGAGTCCAAATTTTCCCAAGTGACTCTGGGTCACTCCTTAGAGGTTCCTGACTTCGAGAGCACTGCTGTTCAGCACTTAAAACAACAGTAGAGAACCAAGGCAGGGCAGGATGGATACCTGTTCAAAACTTCTCCTGCCAAAGAGTCCTTGGCCAAGCTGGCCCTGGATATCTTGGCTCTTGATTATGCTGCTGTGTGCTGTCAAATCAGCAGTAATCTACACACACTCATCCGTCCTTCCAGTTGTTGTGTTCACATTACTGCTCCCACAGCTAGTTCCAAAGGCAGAAGTTCAGGCAGAAGACCAGACCGAAATTAAAATTTTACCTGAAGTGGGAATGATTCACTTTGTTACTTCCCAAATGAATGTTGAGAGCAACCACACAGCCCATCCAGACATCTGCTCTCTGCCTCCTAAGAAATGCCACCTAGAATGAATACAGAGCCTTATGGCTTGAAGCCATGAATTTTAAAGATTTTTGGTTGACAGACTGAATGAGAGAATAGGTAGGTGCTATCTCCATATACATTTGTCAGGAAGCACTTGATGCGAGATCCTGAGCCTGAATACACCAAAATTAACCACATCCCTCTCTCTTAGCTCAGTGTGTCTGCCTTAAAAATTTATGGCTATGGTGGTTTGGTGTAGCAACCCTGGGGTGTGATCTGTTTACTTGACATTTCAACAGAGGTGAGGTGGCTGTGGCAATGAGGTTTCATCTGGGGATTGGAAGGGTGGAGAAAGTAGGTTTTTTATGTTTCTGGCTGACTGGTTGCCTTTTGTGGGATGTGATGTGCTGATGCTTTGTTTTTATTGGTACAGATTGTATTTTTAATGGATGGCAGAATGCCTGGTGACTGGATAGATATCATTTACAATGTCAAAATAAATAAATGAACTAATTGTGTTTAGCATGCAAATTACTGGCTCTGTGTTTTATTATTTGTAAAAGCTAGCAGTAACCTTCATGGATTCTTTAGAATTTAGCCACATCATGGAACAATGAATGAAATTTTTAATTCATTGCCCATAAATAATAATTAAA
The DNA here is from genome assembly GCF_000696875.1 of Nestor notabilis. Classification (NCBI taxonomy): domain Eukaryota; kingdom Metazoa; phylum Chordata; class Aves; order Psittaciformes; family Psittacidae; genus Nestor; species Nestor notabilis. The sequence continues at coordinate 36,612 of NW_009936794.1, forward strand.
AAAAATTTAAAGCCATAAATAGTGGCTTACATATGCATACATAAAAATGGGGCAGTATATTAATATAGTCAGAAAGAAAACCTAGATGTCAAACAGTAGCACAACAGCATAACTCACCCGGGAGGCTAATTCCTACCAGAAGACTTAGTGATCACTTATACTGACTCAAGTCCACAAAGACTGCAGGACAGAGGCCACTCTCATGTGTATCAATAATACTGCAAGAAATCACAGTACAAAAAGAACAGCAATCCACTGAATCAAGACCAGACATATTCAATACTGCTCAAAATAAAGAGGCTAAAATGAGGAGACCAGAAATCTCAGGAGAAAATCATAAATGTGGAACCACACTGTGAGCATCTACAGGATTCTGAGGATCTTGGTTTGGTCCACTGTTTTCCACATTTGTGATAAAATGCAAAGGGTCACAAGAGAGGCAAGAACTGAAAAGTGAACACAACTCTTATAAGAAAGTAATTTTCTGAGCATGGTGGGCACATTTGAAATTGTATTTCAAAGCAGACAAATGCAAGATCCTATATCAAAAGTAAAAGATGTTGGTCATGAAAATAACTCTGGAGTCATTAAAGATAATCACTTGAACATGAACTTTTCCTGACACAGTGCTGCTGAATGGACAAGCATAAACATGAGAATACTGACGAGCCACAGGAAATTGTTCTTACCACTGTATATTGCATTAGTAAAATAATTACTGAAATACATTTCTGGTGTCAACGATTCAAAAAGCAATATTGCAAAGAGACCGGAAAATCTCCAAAGAGTAATTCCAAGACACAGAAACTTGTCTCAGAGCAAGACAATGCTCCATTTAATAATCTATTTAAGAAAAGTTTCAAGGTGTGTTTGCCCATGATCTTTAAACATCTTTATGAAAACAAAGGTTTTAGCTGGAGATGGTCACTAAAGCTGGCAAAAGACAATGAGATTAAATTCTCTTGGCCAGTGAAACTACTGAAAATGGGGATAGGAATTTGTAAATATCTGGCAAGTGCTTTCTCTTTTGTAAACTTTTAAATGTACACATGTGCAATTTTTCATTTCTTTGTACTTTTATCAATACATTTGGTTTTCAGTGAAAGGTATTGTACCTCTAATGTTTGTAGTAACTGCAGAAAATACATGGAAAATTTAGAAAACGTTGCTATCACTGTTATGTTAGAACGTGTTAAGTCATCAGCCTAATAATGTTGGGCATGCCAACCACCTTTCTTTCAGGACACAAAGAATGATTGCACCTTCATGAAGCATGAAGTAAGATAAAGATGAAGAATCCAAGTTCTTCAAGAGTCTTCAAGAATCCAAGATCCACAGACAATCTGTTGAACCAAAGAGGACAGAGAGGACTAAACTTCAGGTTAAGGGAAGTGGAAATGCAGGAAGTAGGTGATTGTTTGGCAAGCTAAGTGACTTTAAGATGTGGAAAGCCATGGAAGAAAGCCAGCAGACAAGAGGAGAAGGAGCAGAGGTGCTTAGGAACTGGAAGGAGATGCCCACTGGAAGGTGAGGCTCAAATACTGTAAGCAAAGACACTCTCTACCTTTCTTGTGCTCAGAAAAGTAGGACTTGGTGCATAAAGAGGACTTTATGCATTGAAGAATACAGAAGGAAACAAAGGCCTTAAGATCAGCTTAAAATCAGTTCAGAGAAAATATCAGAGTCCTTTAGGAAGAGACCTTCTTGACAAAAAGCTACTTTTAAAAGAAAATCAAAAGTTAAATAAATATATTGATGAGTTTCATTTTGGTATTTGTGGTTACATACCACATGAAAGAGTAAATGCATGTGGAAAGCTTACCAAAGAACTCCATCTCAAGGAGATGATGTGCACCTGCCACTACAGGAACAAGAGTCCACCCACTGGTGGACTTAAGTCCAACCACTGGTGTTGAAACTGGTGGGATCTGTGACTACCCTTATCCTTTCGCAAGCGTGGTCCATGCTTAAGGTGCTGTGACCATTCCACTCCCTCCATGACAGCTCCTTTCCCTGCTGGCTGGGAAGGTGATAACGCCACCAACAGAGATCTATCAAGGAAGGATGCGGAGTTATCATCTCTGAGCTAGAACCGCATTCTTGGAGACTTTGGTGATTAGAAGACAAACTTTGCTTGGACTCTGTATTCAAGAGGAAAGCCAATGTGGACAGCAGATTTCCAAGACAATATGATTTTGGCAATGTGCACTGTTTCGCAGATGGACTGTTACATTTTGTTCTATTTGGAACATATTTAGTATGCATGACTTCCTTTCTTAAGTAATGAATTCTGCTAATCATGCCACAAATTTCTGTGGGTCACAGTAGCAGGTATGGCTGCATTTCCTTCTTTGGATCAACCAGTGACAAAAGTGTGAATGTTTTTGCCATCATGATTATTTGAGAGCCATTATCACCACGGGGTTCAACACAGTAAGGCTGAAGATTGATTTGACAGTTGTGACAGCATATGGTCTTGCAGATCAAAAAAAGTTTGCCATGGAAAGTCTTCTTTGCCCTTCTGCTAGGAGGTGGGGGTGATTTGGGGGCCCTACTTCTCTATTTTATTCTGTCTGTATTTTAGAGGCTGGTGTACCATCACAACCCCAGGAGCTCACCCCACTCTCAGGATGCAAAGTTCTTGCAGAGAGGCTCAAGGCTGTGAGCTTGCTCCAAAATCTGTCTGCTTAAACACTGAAGCTTGTTCAGTCATTTATAACCCTCAGGGCTCCACTTTACAACTATACAAAGATTGGATGTCTGTTTTTTATGAGAATAATTGCAGGCCAGGACTAAACAACCGAGCTCAGTAACATGGTATCAGTTCCAAGATTACTTGGAACAGAGCACTTTCTCCAAACTTCTCCCCCACTCCTTGTTCGGACACTGAGAAATAATTTCCTCAGTAGTAGATTTTTACTCAGTGAAATCACATGTTTTCTCAAAACTTTTTTTCTCAAGATAATTACATTTGATAAGGAAAGGGGAGAAATAACAATGCCACATTCCTAAAGTGCAGACTGAAGCCAAATTCAAACTACTGCTGTGTGGGGTCAGTGGTTTTTTCCGAGGACAACTGACCCTGCTGAGCTTGGACACAATCCAAGACCAACTCCCTAAACACCTGTTTAATTGCATATTTCAGTGTCTGAGGACTGGCCGTTGATTGCTGAATTCATTTTCTATCTGCATCCCGTATACATTATGTTATTGGTGGATGGTTGCATAAGGATTAAAGTGTTTTTTCACATAGATGGTGAAAAAAACATCTATGGTGTGAGGCATCAATCTGTAATCCTGCTCTTTCTGCCTGGTATGAATATTGCTCAACATGTGTCACAGGTTCGAGATCTCCTGCCAGCTATTTGAGCTGTTCCTTAGCTAGCACACTTTGAATATTACTCAAAGATGATAAACAACAGCTAAACTGCAAAAGGACTTTGCTCTTTCAGCACAGTTCTAGTCCTGCTTTTTTTGACTGAGATTTATAGGACAGCCATGCAAGTAAGCGTGTAGAGTAAGGGAACAAAAGGGGCAGCAGCCTCTTCCTCTTCTGCTCAGAACACACCTGTGCATGGTTCGTACACCTGGCATCACCTGCATGACCACAGCTCCTCATTCTCACCAATTCCCAGGGCTCCCTGTTGGCACAAGAGCACATGTGGTTGTGTGGACTGTTCCTGGTGCCCCATGAAAGCTTTTGCACAAATGTACGGTCTGCTTGTTAATTCTGATATCAGAAAATGACGAACTACTGATTTCAGTTAAGGGCTTTGCTTAAACATGGAAACTCCATGGACTGGAGCATAACTGTATTCTCTGGAATCATGATCTGCTGTTGCGCAACTTATGAAATCCATGGTCAATGCACGTGATTTGGGAATCTCAGTCATTTTCCCACCTCACTTATGCTATTCCAAGTAGCAGTGGTATCACAGAACAAGAGTGACCCAAGTACCCTGGTGGAGCAGGGTAGAGATGTGTTAGAATCCTACTGATGAGATTGAACCTGCTGAATTAGAAGGTACCAAGCAATTGCTGCTCAACATGGTTTCATCTGCATCAGCAGGA